>NC_084609.1:3937235-4052640 GCF_033807715.1 Cololabis saira
TTACTTCAGAATAATATGACTCAAGTAGAAGTAAAAAGTAGTCATCCAAATAATTACTTGAGTAAAAGTAAAAGGTACTTGGTGAAAAAACTACTCAAGTACTGAGTAACTGTTGAGTAATGTCTGATTTATTTTTAACACAACCATTAAAACAGACAAAAGTACAAAATAATCATCTTCAGGCTAATTAAATCAATAAAATAATAAAATAAATTAAAATTAATAAAAAATAAAATAGCTTAAATTAAAATAATCTAAAGTAAATTCAAGAACTTTAATAAATAAAATAAATAAAATAATAACAGAATAAAAATAAATAAATTAAGCACAAGTAGCACAAAATTTCAAGTCTTTTTTAACCAGGCAGAACTAGAACAAACATGAACTCATAGAAACTCTGTGTGTGTTTGAGTCTGTGTAAATGTGACAAAACATGCAAAAACATATAGTGATTCAAAACTACTCCTAAAAAGTACAGCATTTCCAAAACTTACTCAAGTAAATGTAACGGAGTAAATGTAACTCATTACTACGCACCTCTGCAAACTCTTCAACAGCTTTGCGTATCAACAGACTGAACGCAGCTTGAATAAGACGGAGATGGACGAGAAAAGACCTTGCACTTAAAGAAACCCGAGGAGAACACTATAGCACATCCATAATGCAACAGTGACTTAAGAGCCTCATCGCTTCTTGTTTGAAGAAAACGGTCGAGCCAACGGCTTCGTGCGACTGTTAACGATCACAGCTAATAGTTTAGGAAGGATGATAGCTCGGATTAGCGTTTGGTGATTATCACTTTATGACGATCACTTTGGAAATGCAAAAGGCACTGAATTAAGAGTTGTTGTGAAACTTTGCAGCTCTGCATAAATATATAACAGTTTGGGAATTAGGTGTTTGATGTTTTTTTTTTTTTAATCCTATTTGACTGGAGATTCTATACGTGCGGCTTCTTCTCATCCGTCATATGTTTTCTCAGCATCAACAGTGCAATGCAAACATTTTACAACCATTTTATAACTTAAAAAGGAACAGATTTTAAAAAAAAAAAACAAGATTGAGGACTAAATTGATGGAACGTTGTGATTCTGTGAAAGGAATCAGTTTTACGGAACAATCTGAATAAAAAAACAAAGAATCCAAATAAAACATTACATTCAAAAGAACAATTATAACCTGTATGTTAAGTAAATATAATGAAATATGTTAGACCAGGGGTCAGCAACCCGCGGCTCCAGAGCCGCATGCGGCCTTTAGCGCCGCCCTAGTGGCTCCTGGAGCTTTTTCAAAAATGTTTGAATTTTTTTTCCTTTTTTTCTCTCTTTTTTTCCATCTTTCTTTTCCTTTTCTTCTCTTTTTTTTTTCCTTTTCCTTTCCTTTTTAATCTCGACATTTCGACTTTTTTCTCGACATCGACTTTTTTCTCGAGATTGTCCTTCAACATTCATCTCGACATATTCTTTTTTATCGAAATTTTGACTTTTTCCTCGACATTTCAACTTTTTTCTCAACATTTCGACTTTTTTCTCAAAATTTTGACTTTTTCCTCGACATTTCAACTTTTTTCTCAACATTTCGACTTTTTTCTCGAAATTTTGACTTTTTCTCGACATTTCACCTTTTTCTCTCGAGATTGTACTTCAACATTAATCTTGACATTTTGACTTTTTTCTGGAGATTTTGACTTTTTCCTCGACATTTTGACTTATACTCATATTTGGCTGATACAAGACTTTTCATTTTTTTGCGGCTCCAGACATATTTGTTTTTTGTGTTTTTGGTCCAATATGGCTCTTTCAACATTTCGGGTTGCCGACCCCTGTATTAGACATACCCATAGACGGCGGTAATTTTATTTTATTTAGTTTTTTATTACTTAGTTGTTTTTAAAATGTTTAATTTATGTTATTGTGAATTTATTTCTTGGAAAAAGGGGCAGATTAGATAAGATTCTTCTTCTTTCTGCTCTCCTTTTCATTCACAATGTATGAACAGTTGTGTTTGTATTTGTATTGAGTTGTTTGTTTTATTTTTTGAATGAAATAAAGAATAAAATGAAAATGAAATTTTGAAAAATGAAGAAAAATACCAATTACCAATGTATGAAATTGACCAAGTATACTTTTACACTGTCCTACAGCTCAGGGGGGGCATTAAGACAGCTTTGGATCTCACCTTTCCTGTGGAACTACAGTGCTAATGAAGCAAAGATACACCCACCAATAACCTTGCACAGTGATTTGCATGCAGTTCACATCTCTTTACGCGCCCTTGATATCGCACAAATTGCAAAGAGGGAGCAACATTAAGGAGTTACGGTCAATCAAGAAATATCACAGTCAGATAAACAATTTATACTGATTGCAAATAATTATAGCGAGGAGCTATGTCACCATGAATATGTAAAAGTAAACAGAGAGGAGGAAGCACTCGCTTCTGCAAACTCGGGACCATCATTTGAACCCCGTCACTGGGTTCTCACGGTTGCTTAGCAACACACTCCCGACTCAGTGGCAATGTGCTTGATTGAATAAGGAGGAACATCCCTGAAACCCTTAAAAGTCTCTCTCCGCGAGGATTCAAACAGTCCTGGTGAGGTATAATAAACAGAACAGAGTGAGACGCAGCAGACTGAAGGAAGACGGTGAGAATCTTAAGCCTCTGCCAAAAAAATATAATAAAAAGATGCACTTCAAAATAGATTTGATGAGAAGAACGAGGCTGACTGGGCATGTTAACTGATGAGACAGGAGGAAATTGTTCACAGTCAAGTAAACCAACTATGACACTCAGAGTAGGCTTGTGTTGAAAAAAATCGATTTCCCAATTCTAAATCGATTCTCATATTAATTCCTAAAAATCGATTCATATGTCCAAAAATCGATTTTTTTTTTTTTTTTTTTTTTTTTTTTTATTTATTTACGTTTTTTTTTTTTTTTTTTTTTCCATAATTACATTACAACTTTTGGTTATTTTTTTGTTTATCCCCAAAAAAGGAATGTTTTGTTGGACACGAGAATAACTGGTGCCATGTTTTTGCCTTTAAATATGTTTAAAAGTATGAAAACATTAAAGTGTTAGGTTATAATTGCATAAATTGTCTATATTTCATTACTTATATACTGTCTTGGGGTTACATTTGCAAAAAATGCTAAAAACCAAATGCTCAAAAATTAAAAACCAAAATAGACCGAAAATGGAACAAATAAAAACGCAATGTGGGAAAAAATAAAACTGATTTCATCCGTCTCTGTTTCCTCCCCTGGATCTGTTTGGTAATTCTGACCCACATGATGTTTCTGAAAGCAGTTCTATCAGCATTCTGGGAGCTGATTGGTCCTTACAGCATCATTAGCTGCAATACTTGCTGTTTAATCTCAATATAATACTAGTAGTAATATTTTGCATAACTACAGTCATATAATTCATGCAACAGCTCAAAAAACTGTTTTATTAACACTAACCCAAATCAATATCAGAATAGAATCGAATCAAATCTTGATAATCGATTCTGAATCTTAAGAATCGGAATCGAATCTTGACATTTGAATCGATCCCCAGCCCTCACTCAGAGGTTTAAAATATATGGTGACTATAATAAAAAGTGAACTGTGAATTCAAATTATTATCCTTTTTTATTGACTCAACTACATTGATTTCAGCATTGCTCCACTTGCAGCCTGTTGCAGTAACAAATCATCCTACCGTGCACGTTTGTGGGCTCTGGGATGAACCTGAAGAAGACCCATACACACATGGAAGAGCGTGCAAACTTAACATAAAGATGAGATTTGAATGAGGAACCTTCCATCTGTGTGAATGTTGTTGGTATTGACTGGATGCTGAGCTATTTAAGAGTTTTCTAACACATGACAAAAGAAAAGAAAACTTGTTTATACGTGGGAGCAGCTGATTGAGCGCTCAAATGTGATTCACTTCGCTTCCGGCGCTGACGAGAGCAGCGGCAACTCAGTAGCTCTGTCTGAGTCTGAGTGTTTTAAACACTTTTCATTTGAATTTCTCTCTAGATTAATAAAGTATCTATCTATCTATTGTCTAACTCTAGAGGAGAAAATGCCGATAGAGTGGCAATTAGTAAGGAGAAGTAGCTGCAGTCCATGTTATGTTATGTTTCTGTGTTGTATTGTGTTATTTTCTCAACAATATATTCTACTTTTTCTGATTGAAAAATGATCATTGAATTCAATTCATGTGAATGCATCATTTTCAAGTGTATGGCTACAGCTATGAATAAAATATAGGTTTATTTACCTCTTGCCTCTCCAATACTTCAACTACTTAACAAGCAGACAATTTGACAAAATGATAGGCTTTCATCTTTTATTCTATTTCAAAACTCTCAATTATTTCTTCAGTCACCTGTGAAGCAAATTACAGACAGGGCTGAATGGTGACGGATAGGCTGGCGAGACTACATTTCTTCAAGCTTTGAAGTGATGACACGCGGGGTTAACAAAAGTATGCCTGCTGCTTTAAAGCTGCAATCTGACCTGAAACATAACTTAATGTCAGAGAGTGAGGAGGAGCTCGATTAGATGGGATGGGATGGGGTTGCTACATGAGAGGAAGGGAGGAGTGTGAGCGTAGCGACATGACATGTTTGGACCAGAGGAAGTGAAGCAAAAAGGGAGGGAACTAAAGAGTATGAGAAAGAGATGGAGGGAGACGGAGAGACCAGCCGTGTGCAGTCGCCGAGTCCGCTGGGCTGCACGTGTCAGCACATTCTATCCATCATCGCCATTCCACTCGTGCACGCACCGCGCACATGCAGACACATGGGGAGCCTAATGGCCTTTTACATTCACCATTTCCCCCACGATCCACACCTCTCCGCCGGCACGGATAATGCTCCTAAACTACCTTCATTCAAGAAGACTTTTCTGCAATTCAAGCTGAAGAGTGACACCATTTTTCTTACAGGAGAAGGGTTTTTTTGCTTGTTTTTAATGATACATCCAGCAAAAAGCAGCATGTTTAACCTTGATTCTGATGATTGGAACAAATGTGCTTTTATCTAAACCAGGGGTCGGCCCAAAATGTTTGAAAGAGCCATATTGGACCAAAAACACAAAAAACAAATGTGTCTGAGCCGCAAAAAATGAAGTCTTGTATAAGCTTTAGAATGAAGGCAAATGCGAAAGGCTTTGAAATGTCGAGAAAAAAGTCGAAATGTCGAGATTAATGTTGAAGTACAATCGCGAGAAAAAAGTCGAAATGTTTGAGAAAAAAGACGAAATGTTGAGAAAAAAGTCGAAATGTTAGAGAAAAAAGTCAAAATTTCGAGAAAAAAAGTCAAAATTTCGAGAAAAAAGTCAAAATTTCGAGAAAAAAGTCAAAATTTCGAGAAGTCAAATTGTCGAGAAAAAAGTCAAATTGTTGAGACAAAAGTCAAATTGTTGAGACAAAAGTCGAAATTTCGAGAAAAAAGTCGAAATTTCGAGGAAAAAGTCAAAATTTCGAGAAAAAAGTCAAAATTTCGAGAAAAAAAGTCAAAATTTCGAGAAAAAGTCAAAATTTCGAGAAAAAGTCAAAATGTCTGAGAAAAAGTCAAAATGTCGAGAAAAAAGTCAAAATGTCGAGAAAAAAGTCAAAATGTCGAGAAGTTGAAATGTCGAGAAAAAAGTCAAAATGTCGAGAAAAAAGTCGAAATGTCGAGAAATAAGTTCAAATGTCGAGAAATAAGTTCAAATGTCGAGAAATAAGTTCAAATGTCGAGAAATAAGTTCAAATGTCGAGAAATAAGTTGAAATGTTGGGATTAATGTTGAAGTACAATCTCGAGAAAAAAGTCGAAATGTTGAGAAAAAAGTAGAAATGTCGAGAAAAGTCCAAATGTATAGAAAAAAGCCGAATTGTTGAGAAAAAAGTCAAAATTTCAAGAAAGAAAGAAAAGAAAAAAAAAGGAAAGAAAAAAAAAAAAAAAAAAAAATCAAGCATTTTTGAAAAAGCTCCAGGAGCCATGGGTTGCTGACACCTGATCTGAACTATAAGAAAAATAAAAATATGATTACTGAGATAGTCCTGGCAGAACGGAGTCCATATGGTGAACTGTATGCTTTGCAGCAAACACCACCTGATTAAAACACAACTTTTAAGGACTTTTTATTGACCTTATAGGGCTTTTCTGTATTTTCTGACTTATCTACAGTGTTCTCATGAGGAACTGTCATCTTAGACACGATCCGAGAAAAAACAAAACACAATCATATGTTGTTAAATTTTAATGCAGTTTTATTTCTCCTGTGGAGAGTTCTGTCTTACGAAGGCTCTTTATGATGCCACACAGGTTGGAGTCTCGTTTACGGTCATATTCTCCAGCCAGACATCAAGTGCTTCAGCTGCTGCACAGACAGGACTGATGTCTGTCCCAGTGGATCTGCTAGAACATCTTATAAAAGCCCTTTATTTTGTTTCTATGATGTTAAAAAAGAAATATCTTCTTGATTTTTCAGGGCATGTGGCCAACTGTAGCTCAGTGGTCAATTTGTGATTCTGGACCGGCACAGAGGAAAAGTCTTATTTTCAAAAGGCTTCACAGCGGAGCGTTTCATGAACAAGGCCAAATACACTGTTAGATTTGAAGAAAAGACCAAATCTGTTATCGTAATTGTTGTCCAGTTTCATTTTCTGAATCAAACACATGTGGACGTTTTTGATGCGTTTAGGTAATTTCCCCCAAAAAATTGAAACTGAGTGTTGACAACATGTTATGTATGAAAAAGTGTTCGGTAACTGGAAACAGGTGTCGATTAATTAGTGATTAGCTCTGGCAATAAGCAATCCTCCAGGATTTCAACCAATTAATTAAAAAAAAACACCCAAAATCACTTTCAGGAAGAGGCTTCTACTAAATCCCCGTTGTTGTTTTCCTTCATAAATAATTACAGCTTATCGCAGTTATGCTCTAAGACTAAAATTATGTACATATATATATATATATATATTTTTTTTTTTTAATTTTAATCTACACTTGACACTTTCATTGAGGCGCTGCAATATTATGTTATTATTTGTTACTAACCAAGTTTTTCTGTTTGTCGTTGATACTAAGCTACTTTTTGGGCATCTATGTAGCTGCTGAATACTTTGAATTTCCCTTAGGATTAATAAAGTATCTATCTATTTTAGGGATGCCCCGATACCGATACTGGTATCGGGGCCGAAACTGCCCTCATATACTCGTACTCGTACTTCATTGTTGTTGTAGTGCACTTTTATTATTTTAATATTGCTGATCATGGCTTACAGCTTAAGAAAACTCAAATATCCTATCTCAAAAAATTAGAATATTCTGGGAATCTTAATCTTAAACTGTGAACCATAATCAGCAATATTAAAATAATAAAAGGCATGCAATATTTGTAATTAATCCAGAATGTTATATATATATATATATATATATATATATATATATATATATATATATATATATTTTTTTTTTTTTTTTTTTTTTTTTTTTTAAATTGCATTACAGAAAATAAAGAACTTTATCACAATATTCTAATTTTCTGAGACAGTCCTGTACCTGCGATGAGACTAAAGCGCGGAGGAAAGCCCCGCTGGCCAAGTTTTGTTTAAAATTGAATTTCTGTTGCAAATAAAACTTGTCTTCCAATTCATTGCATTTTTCATTGCATTTTTAGCCTAGTTATTTTTTTGGTAGAGGTATCGGATCGGTACTCGGTATCGGCGAGTACAAAAATTTAAATATGGTACAAAAAAATGGTATCGGGACATCCCTAATCTATCTATTTATTTGAAAATAAAGTATAATACGGTCACTTTAAGGTTTACTTACATTCTAATACATACTTGTGATGCCGACTCTCATAAGGTCAAATTCGCTTTATATCCACGAGGTTAGTTAGTCAATAAAAACCTACCAAACCTTTCAAGATGGCTCTTTACGAGACAAAAACAAAGAAAATGATCAAAGTATGTTCTTGCTGTTCTGGAAAGCTCCTTTTTGAAAGTTAACAGCCAAAAATATTTTTTATAAAGTCCCAAGTTGTGGCTGCACAACCTGGACAAGAACAAAAGAGGCCGAGAAAAGCGACAGCAAAGGGAAAAAGAAAGTATTTCTACTGATTTCCTCACAAGTGCTAACCCAAGCGAAGACTGCTATCACTAGCTGGATGCCATCTGTCTGCTTCACCTCTATTGCTTTCCAGTCATTACTGCCCTGTCTCTGGGATATTGGACGCATTTTTCATTCGACTGTGGAAGATTGGCACTGGGAGGGAGAGGGGGGCACCGGCGTGGAGAACGGCCGAGTCAGACAAAGAGAGGGAAAAAAGAGAAGCCAAATAAAAGAAAGGGAAAGTATCATGTCTTTGGAGAATAAGTGGATGGGTTTTGTTTTGTATTTTTTGGCCTGGATCATCTTGGCAAAGTAACTGTTTTTTGATTGTTCACTGAGGTGAGTCTTGAAATGGAAAGATGGAGAGGCAGAACCAGAGAGATGCTCTTCATGTGAAGAGGGATTGGTGAACATAAATTGATGTACTTAAAATGATCCCCTTATTCTACAACTTCTTTTTTTCCAACCAGCATGAACCTGCAACTTAAAAATCTTTCTAAGCTTTGGCATGCGTATGCATGCTAGGAATGGGTGATATTTTACCGTTCACGATAAACCGTCAAAAAAATTCCCCACGATAAGAATTTCTCATCTCGCGGTAAAAACCATAAATTCCCGTTGATGATGTTTTTGTGTAAAACTGATTTATAGTTCTGTGTTAAATCCACGCACAACGTACAGGAAGGAAGGAAGGAAGGAAGGAAGGAAGGAAGGAAACAAGGAAGGAAGGAAGGAAACAAGGAAGGAAGGAAGGAAACAAGGAAGGAAGGAAGGAAACAAGGAAGGAAGAAAGGGAGAAAACAAGGAAGGAAGGACGAAAACAAGGAAGGAAGGAAGGAAGGAAGGAAGGGAGAAAACAAGGAAGGAAGGAAGGAAACAAGGAAGGAATGAAGGAAACAAGGAAGGAAGGAAGGAAACAAGGAAGGAAGAAAGGGAGAAAACAAGGAAGGAAGGACGAAAACAAGGAAGGAAGGAAGGAAGGAAGGAAGGAAGGAAGGAAGGAAGGAAGGAAGGAAGGAAGGGAGAAAACAAGGAAGGAAGGAAGGAAGGGAGAAAACAAGGAAGGAAGGAAGGAAGGAAGGAAGGAAGGAAGGAAGGAAGTAAGGAAGGAAGAAAGGAAGGAAGGGAGAAAACAAACAAGGAAGGAAGGAAGGAAGGAAGGAAGGAAGGAAGGAAGGGAGAAAACAAGGAAGGAAGGGAGAAAACAAGGAAGGAAGGAAGGCTGAAAACAAGGAAGGAAGGAAGAAAACAAGGAAAGAAGGAAGGAAGAAAACAAGGAAAGAAGGAAGGAAGGAAGAAAACAAGGAAGGAAGGAAGGAAGGAAGGAAGAAAACAAGGAAGGAAGGAAGGAAGGAAGGAAGGAAGGAAGGAAGGAAGGAAGGAAGGAAGGAAGGAAGGAAGGAAGGAAGGAAGGAAGGAAGGAAGGAAGGAAGGAAGGAAGGAAGGAAGGAAGGAAGGAAGGAAGGAAAGAAGGAAGGAAGGAAGGAAGGAAGGAAAGAAAGAAGGAAGGAAGGGAGATAACAAGGAAATGAGGGAGGAAAGATTATGTTTTTGTGTAACAAACATGGCGGGTCTGAGAGAGAGATAGGTTTATAGTTATAAAGGTGGAGTTGAATTAGTATTTTTTTTATCGTCATTTTTATCGTTATCGGGAGAAATGCCAGAAATTATCGTGATACATTTTTTAGTCCATACCGCCCATCCCTAGTGCATGCTTACAGACCTAAATGTAGATGAGGTTAAAAAAAAGAAGGAGAAACAGTCAATTCTGCAAAAGTCAGTCATTAATCAATCATCAGCCGGGACCCCGGGGGTAAACGTAATTTCCTTTGCACAAATACCAAAACAAAAGGCATTTTAAACTGATGCATCCTCCGTTAAGTCCTCATCAGTCACTACCTGTCTCTTTCCTCATCTCCTGACTCATTAATGCTTGCCGTTGTGGACTCGTCATCTGCATAAGATCCGTCTCAATAACGTATTGCAGCAAGAATTCTTACAGTTGGGCACGGCAGCGCAGGCTCGACCCAAGTACCTTGAAACAAAAGCATTTAACGGGTCCAATGCAATATTGATGTTTGCAATAATGCTGCAGAACGCTGGCCATGAATATTTTATGGACTCCCCTACACACACATGTGCGCGCATAAACGCGTGCACCGTACCTGCTCAGGGGTGCCATGAAACGGTGGGAGTTGAATTTAACTGTGTAGTATCGGGAACACAGACCAATGAAATTTAATTAAATGGGAAGATTAATTTAGGAAAGCCAACAAACCACAGAGAGATCATTAAATCCTTTTATTTTTCTTAATATTGTTTCCTCAAAACTTCAGAAAGAAAATCAAAATAGTCTTATCATTTTTTTTTGCACTAATGCTGTGATAATAGCGTCGGCTCCACCACTTCAAGCATCAAATCAAGTACAACTACTAACACGGAAATATTTACTATTAAATTAGAGGCTGATACAATATTTTAAGATTGTTTTATTCCTATTTTTTTGCCCAAAAGGAATTTAGTTTAATAGCCGCTGCACTCAGAAAGTGTGCCAGTGCTTCATAAGCATTCACTCGTTGTCAGTTATGACTGGATTAATTTTCTGAGAAGTTCAAGTGCAGATAAAGATAGAAGACTCCGCTCATCTCCCAAAGATGAAGAGACTGAATCAGAGGCCTCTCAGCACCAGGACGAGCAAAATTAAAATAACGTACTGGAGCTCATAGATTACTTAAACAGCCTTTAATAGTGCAAACAGACCGTTTCAACATTACTGTCTCTCTAAAAGTCAAAGTGGACAAGCGTAAAAGAATATCATTATTATCATCATCCATCATTATCATCATTATTATCATAATTATCATCATTATTATTTTTCATTGCCCAGCCTCCTTGATGCTCTTCAAAAAGAAAATGAAAGACACGATCAACGATGCAACGATCTGCAAAAGGCTTTATCCAGTTAGGTGACAAACAAAACTGACAAATATACAGATTTTACTTATAAATTGTGAAGCTGGGATACTTGTGTGTGTTTTTTTATTTAAACAGCTGATTTCTAACTTGATTTTCTAGCATGTCAACAGAAACCACGGGCCTCCACGACACTTAGACATACTAACTTTGCTAAAAACGTAGAAAACAAATTTGTAGTATTACAAAAATACGTGGATGGTGTGCTACGTATGCAAAAACATCCTGCAATGGTAAATGCACACTATACACAAAATATAGTGCTTTAATTCAACGATTACACCCCAATGAGCATATTGGCTGCTGGCGGGGTTGGCAATGTGGCAACAACTAACTTCTCGACAAAAATGCTCATTTTAGGTACTGAATGAAAGTGGAAAGCTGTCCTCATTTTTATTTATTATAAATATCTCATAGCTATCGTTTTTGTCCATCGCTCCTGTAGTTTCTTGTGCGGGCCCCCCATTTTTCTCTTTTGTGCATGTTTGCAGGCCGGAGCCTCGGGAGCTGCGTGCTGGCCTGCAGTCCCGGAACCCCCCCCATCCCCGGTCATCCCGTTGCTGCTTCCACCTGCCTGCGCAGGGGAGTTTTTCTTGCCACTGTTTGGCTTAAGGCTTTTCTCCCACTATGGGAGTTTTTACCTGCCATTGTTTATGTAATAATTGCTTGGGGGTTTATGTTCATGTTCTGGATCTCTGGAAAGCGTCTAGAGACAAGATCTGTTGTACTAGACCAGGGGTCGGCAACCCAAAATGTTGAAAGAGCCATATTGGACCAAAAACACAAAGAAAAGTCTAATGCTGAAGTACAATCTCGAGAAAAGTCGAAATGTTGAGAAAAAAGTCAAAATGTCGAGAAAAAAAGTCAAAATTTCGAGAAAAAAAGTCAAAATTTCGAGAAAAAAAGACAAAATTTCGAGAAAAAAAGTCAAAAGATCGAGATTAAAAAAGGAAAAAAAAAAAGGAAAAAGGAAAAAATGAAGAAAAAGAAAAAAAAGAGAAAAAAAAAAAAAAAAAAGGGAAAAAAAAGAAGAAAAAAAAGGAAAAAAAAAGGTCAAACATTTTTGAAAAAGCTCCAGGAGCCACTAGGGCGGCGCTAAAGAGCCGCATGCAGCTCTAGAGCCGCGGGTTGCCGACCCCTGTACTAGACGCTATATAAATAAAATTGAATTGAATCCTCTTGTTTAGTAAATCAGGGTTAAATCGATGTTATAAAGGAGACATCACTGTTATGAGTGAACAGTTAAAAAGAAAGGGCTTTCTTGGCCATCTTGGACAACTGCAGTGTAAGTTCTGCTTAGCAAAACAAAGCCAAACAACGTTCTGCACGTATTACAGCACAGATCGATGAGTCTGGGTTCCTCGCTGGGAGGAGTATGGGGAAGTATCCACACACACCACCACCTGAAGTTAGAGGCCGATTATTAAACCAGACATTTTATGATGACCTGAAGTCATTAGCAGCTAAAATCATACATCAAGCAAGAATAAGAGAAACCTGCCAGCATTTGTTTTCCTCCCCTCCCAAAAACTCACTGTTGTTAATATAAATGTATTGTTGATACGACTTTTTGAATGCTACAATATAAATATCCCCTCATGAATCAATAAAGTATTACTGAGTTGAATTAAAAGAAACTTTTGAAACATGCTGGTGCCGGCAAACTCAAAATTAATATTTAATTTACAAATAAAGAAATATTACTTCTTTGTTCTTTTGCTTCAGATGAAGTTGTATAAAGTCGTAGCATTATTATTATTACATTTGTGCCTCGCTGTACCTATACTAATTCTCGTTATGGGCGAGAGAGATATAGATCTGCAAAACAGTAGTACGTTTTTACGACAGACTAAGAATATCAAAGATTAAACAGTAAATTCAAATGCAGCAGTGCTGCTGATTCAGGAGCACAAACTCATAATTCCCCCGATACAATCTTGGCCAATCAGCTTGGTTTTGAGAAAACTTTTTAATAACCTCACAACTTCAAAACATTTCTTAAATAAGATGGAGAATTTGTGTGTATGATTCTGTGTAAGCATTTCTGTGACTTAAACATAAAAATAAACAAAACATTAAAATATGCAGACTTTACTATCTCTCTCTGATCTACCATAAATCCAATAAAGGAATTAAAATTGGAGTGGGGCTTGTTTACTGGGAAGGAAAGAAGGATTCGGGGAGAAGGTCACCGTAGTGGCTCAGAAGTCCGACAGGCACGAATGCACCAGTAAAAAATCCTTTCCTGACTACATGTTGAGGTAAAACAGAGGCCCGTGACCACCCACCTTCTCCATCTTCATTTCCAGGATGGAGAATTCATTTGCAATGAAGGCCACTCGAGCCAAAACAAGAAAAACTAACCTTTGAATTTTAGAGGTGGACATTCAAGCACAAGGAAGGAGCTCCATAGAAGGATGGAGGGCAACCAAGGTAGAATAAAACAGACTGAGAAATACAGGTAGAAGATGAGGGGGCAGGGGGTTGGAGAAATACCGAAAATGTGAAGAAGAAGAAAAGAAGGTGAGGAAGAGACACTACAGGAAGGGCAAAGTGCAGAAAAGTGTTGGGGGTAGTAAAAGAGAATTAAAGCTGCAAGCAGCGATGAACGGGCCCTCGCACTCACGGCCACCGCCCTCCGTAAGCATATCAGAAATGACACCACCCACGACTTCCTATGTCACACCATTCAAAAGTTATGCCAGAAAATAGGGACTATCAAATATTGACCAATCAGAAGAAGGGGCGGGTCTAATTCAGGCCAATGAAGGTCAAGTACTCGATGCCGAGTCCGATGACACCACCCACGAGTCTTTATGTCAAACCATTTAAAAGTTATGGCAGAGAAAAGTATTCTAGGGGGCGCTGTTGAGCCATCTGGCCACGCCCATTAATGCAAACCATGAAATATCACATTTATCGCCAGCCCTGGCTTGCGTGCAAAATTTGGGGACTTTTGGGGAACTATCAAAGATGGACCAATCAGATGAAGGGGGGGGGGGGGGGGGGGGGGCTTTTTTAGCGTCTAACGTCGCCACGGTAACGCTTTTGAAAGAGAAACGTAATGCACGTTGTTGCAGGATGGAGACAAACATTTTGATGTATAACACACCTGGGTGCACGTTACGGTTCGGGCCGTATTAACTGCCGAAGGAATGGCATAAATTGCGGCAAAATTACGCGATTAATTCAAAATGTTCAAAATTGCCGACTTCCTGTTCGATTTCGGCCATGGCGCCAAAAGACTTTTCTTTAAGTTGCGACATGATACAGGTGTGTAACAATTTTCGTGCATGTACGTCAAACCGTATTGTGGGGCTTGAGGCACAAAGTCGCGAGGCGCCACTCCCTCTCGTCGCGAGGCTTTACTCTCTCATCGTTACCCCACGTTTACTGCACGAGGCACGACCAACGATTGGGTCGAAATCCGTCCCGATCCAAAAAATAGTCGCACGACTGGAAAATCGGTTCAAAACGGGCCGATAATCGCACAGTGTCTGCCCGGCTTAACCAAGGTAGAATAAAACAGACTGAGAAATACAGGTAAAAGATGAGGGGGCGGGGGAGAAATGTGAAGAAGAAGAAAAGAAGGTGAAGAAGAGACACTACAGGAAAGGCAAAGTGCAGGGAAGTGTTGGGGGTAGTAAAAGAGAATGAGAGCCGGGACAAACGGTGACAACAGGACGCGTTGAGGGAGAAGAGACGGGTTGGTGTAAGTTCTTCTGCCCTCATCCCACCTCCTCTCTCATCCTTTTCCGTGTCGTTCTGCTCCGATGCCTCACAGAGGAGGGAAATCTGTTCTCTGCACCCGCTCAACAAATCAGTTTCGGCTGCACCCAAATAAAGTCGGCGTTCGCCGCGCCGTACTTCACCTCGACCAGAGCAAAATATGCAAAGCCAGATCTCCGGGGTTCATTTATGGCTCCAAAAGCCAAACAGGAGAAATACCGCCTAATCTAAACACTGCAAATCCTTAAAATTCCCAATTACTATGTACTGAGAAATACTGCAAAGGACAGAATGGAGAAATGCTCTTCTAGTCGGCAGAAATACCAACCAGAGGATGAAAAGGTGAACTAGGAGTTCAACGTGACCCCGAACCCAGACAGCTGCTGTTATGAAGTCTTCATGTCTCGGTTCATATTGAAGCTCATTTATACAATTTATAGTTTTCTTTATAGTTTTCTTTATAGTTTTCTTCATGGTTCATATTTACTAGGGGTGTAACGATACACTAATCTCACGATACGTTACGATACACGATATTGAGGTCACGATAACGACACGATATTATAGCAGTATTTTTTTAACAACCTTGAATGAGGAACATATGACTGGAAAAAAAATGGTCTTTTATTTGAAAGACACAAAATACAAAACAATACTGTGCATTTGCCCTATTGTTACAGTTTGTAATGCTTTTTAACTGTTTAAGTTTTAAAGAGAAAGCCAGGCCAACCATTTTCCACAAACTGAACTAAAAGTAAATGTCAGGTTTGCATTATGCATCTTCAGTTTCATACAAGTACAAATATTTTGCCACAAACTGAATAGTTTCTCTCATGTATGATTTGACTTTTTTCTTTTCCAGAAATTTAACAACTAAAATAAATAAATAAATACAAGTAAATAAATACATACAATTTTACATCATAAGATTGATTCATGCTCACCTTATAAGTGTAAGAGGAGATTTATTTTTGTTAAGGTTATTTTGGTAATTCAGGGTTCATTATTTTATAAATCTATTCTTTATATTCTGATGTAAATCAGGGACTATAATGACACTAGTCAGTTTATCTGTAGTGATTAGTCTGTTTTAGATTGGGCGGAGTGATACGCCACAGTACGGCACTAGGTGCTGTGTTGATGTTCTAAAATCCTACACTGTTGAGGGACATTAAAGTAACTGGAACTCAGCAGAAGTTTCCCCGTGTTTATCCTACTCACCACCCCAAAAAGGTTTAATTTAATAAGGTAAGGCTTAACTCTACACCAGCCTTACATCAGTAAAAGTTCAGAGCTCAAAACCCTGCAAGAGTCCCGTGATCGGGACCAAAACGGAACTAGTTTCTTCTGAGCGGAGGAAGATTTTGGTCCGCGGGTCGAGGCGCGGTCGTTACTAGTTAACACAATAAATTAATATTAATAACCCAATATCTAATCCAATATTTACTTTCTAATTCGTGAAGAGTTATTGTTATAAATAAATATCACAACTCTAACTCCCTGAAGTTGGTGCCCGTGCTGTAGTTAAATTAACATAATACAGATTTAGTTTTTTTGTTTAATCACATCCCACTAGATCCAACTCAGGGGTCAGACGTGACTCTCCTCCAACATTACCACAAATTGTCTGATTATGTAATGTGACTGTCTCAGACAGTTGTGTTCAGGCTTTAATTATTGATTAGATATTCACAATGCATTTTAAAAAGGTTAGGAAAGAGTCACCGTTTCAAAATAGTTTCTGTTTCAAGTAAAACTAAACTTTCCCCCAACACAGATCAGTCTGTTTGCCATAAATGTTTCAGTTAAGCAAAAGAAAAATCCGTCCATAAAAACTGATGCTCATATGCATCTGTGCACTAAAATACCCAACGCATAATGGTTTTTAAAAATCATTCAATGTTCTGTTAAGTCCACTTGAATTTTATGCTACAAACAAGAATTGACATTTTCAAAGTCCCCGTCATTTCAGTTAACTGGGAAGAGGCGTAATTTGCACTCACTCCTGTGAACGGACATCAATAACAGCAGCAGGAAATGGTTACATAAAAGGAAAAAAAATGAAAATACAGCAAGAAAGAGAAAGGAAAAACTCAATCAATAAACAATTTTTCAAAACTGCTTGCTCTCGCCTGAATTGAACTTAAAAAAACAGTTTAATCACTAGCTTAACACCACGTCCTCCCACACACAGAAAAGTTGTATTTTCCCCTATTTATTATAAAAAAAGTGCATATATGTTCACTAAAGTTCTTCATTCAGCAGGGACACTATGAGAAAGAGAGGAGCCCAACATCATGACATGTTGGGGAACAAGTTTAGCAACTAAACAAAAAGGACAGATGAGCACAGAAGAGGAGATGCTTTGAAAAATGGAGAGAGAAGAACGGACATGAAGAGTGTGTTTCTTCATCAGGCAGAGCTAATGGATCACCCACGCTACACCCAGGAAATTATCTCAGCATCGTGCCCTCCTTTCTCAGACATGATTAATTGATCGCGAGAGAGCAAGGAGGAGGAGAGGCGAGCAGATAGAAAAGGAAGGGAAAAAGTGCTGATGTACTTCGGAAGAGAGGTAAATTGGAAACAGTGGGGATCGGAAAGACTTGCTGCTGACCTTTTTGACTATTAATGAAAGCAGAAAACGGTCACGGAGCAGGAATTAACACCGGTGTGGTGAGGTGATCCCGGCTGTTGTTGTGAAGGAGTGGGCGAACAAAACAAAACAACACAAGAAAGATAAAGAAACAGATAGATGGGGCAAGGAGAGAATGTAGGGGTTAGGACGGGGATATTCAACTGGCAGCCCGCGGGCCACATGCGGCCCGCCAGGAGCTTTTATGTGGCCCCTGGTCATATTTCATACCTAGTTATAGGGCTGGGGATCGATTCAAATGTCAAGAATCGATTCGATTCAGATTCTTAATATTCAGAATCGATTATCAAGATTTGATTCGATTCCGATATTGATTTGGGTTACTGTTAATAAAACTGTTTTTTGAGTTGTTGCATGAATTATATGACAGTAGTTATGTAAAATATTACTACTAGTATTATATTGAGATTAAACAGCGAGTATTGCAGCTAATGATGCTGTAAGGACCAATCAGCTCCCAGAATGCTGATAGAACTGCTTTCAGAAACATCATGTGGGTCAGAATTACCAAACAGATCCAGGGAGGAAACAGAGACGGATGAAATCGGTTTTATTTTTTCCCACATTCCGTTTTTATTTGTTCCATTTTCGATCTATTTTGGTTTTTAATTTTTGAAGATTTGGTTTTTAGCATTTTTTGCAAATGTAACCCCAAGACAGTATATAAAGTAATGAAATATAGACAATTTATGCAATTATAACCTAACACTTTAATGTTTTCATACCTTTAAACATATTTAAAGGCAAAAACATGGCTCCAGTTATTCTCGTGTCCAACAAAACATTCCTTTTTTGGGGATAAACAAAAAAATAACCAAAAGTTGTAATGTAATGATGAAAAAAAATACATAAATAAATAAAATTAAATTAAAAAAAAAAATTAAAAAAAATCGATGTTTAGACATATGAATCGATTTTTAGGAATTAATATGAGAATCGATTTAGAATTGGGAAATCGATTTTTTCAACACAGGCCTGCTTAGTTATTAATGTTTTTAATATATATTAAGTCGTTTTATATATCGTTCGCTGGCCGGAAGTGACAAAGTAAGTGAAACTAACATGGTTTACATATCGCATTTTGTTAATTAATAAAAGTTTCAGATGCTTGGTAGCCTTTTCAGTTGGTTAATGATTCATTGGACAGTGTTTGTAAATGTTAATCTCTGTTGGAGATGTTTTTTACTTCAGATTTTTTACCAGTGTTGCACAGTGATAATGTTTGTCACATTATTTGTTATTAACCTCCGTTTATAGAGGACTTGTTAACATCATTAGGCTTCTAGGATTGGTCTGAAATATTTTTCATTTGAATCTCTAAATGAGGACTTTACATTTCAGATGAACTTCTAAGCCTCCTATAATTTCATGCGATTGTTTTGTTTTGCTGATATAATGCACAGATGTGTCATAAATAAAAGGAGCTTATGGTTAATATTTTGGTTCCTTATTTATAACATCAAACTGGCTACTATGGACTGAAATGCTTGTGCTCAATGCTTAATATAATATTCAAATAAGGAAATCTTGGTGGAAAGTGTTGCTTTGTCATTATGGCGTGTTTTATTAAAAGTAGGTCAATATCAACTTCATTAAGTTTGCACAATGCATGGTTTCTACGGAGGAGTATTAGGGCCATGCAGGAGAAAAAAAATTTGAGAGAGGAAGATTTATTTTTTTTATTATGCACTTACGCGCGAGATTAATGTTGAAATACAATTTCGAGAATAAAGTCGAAATTTCGTGAATAAAGTTGACATTTCGAGAATAAAGTTGAAATACATTTCGACTTTTTTCTCGAAATTGTACTTCAACATTAATCTCGACATTTCGACTTATTTTTTCTTCGAAATTTTGACTTTTTTCTGGACATTGACTTTTTTCTCAAAATTGTACTTCAACATTAATCTCGATATTTCGACATTCTGACTTTTTTCTCAACATTTCGACTTTTTTCTTGAAGTGCATTATGAAAAAAAAAATCTTCCTCCTCTAAAATATTATTTTTATTTTTATCCTGCCTGGCCCTAATACTCTTCCGTAGGTTTCAAAATGAACTTGCATTTAAAATAATATTTCCTTATCTGAATATTATATTTAACATTCACAATGACTAAATCTGGAGACAATGAATACATAATTCATATGTAAACTAGACAGATATATTCTCCTGCTCATTGCTGAGCACAAATGTATTATATATACATAGATCTTCGTCTTTGAGTGCAAAATACATTTTGAAAACCCCCAAATTTTCCGCCTGTGTTCTTTGTGTGCGAACACAGCCTGGGTTAGGATGAGCATCTTCTAGGTCTCTTTCTTGCTTCCCAGAGGGTGAAATCAAATGAAAGGATGCTACAGTCTCAAAAAAACCTTACAAATAAAGTTTGAAGGCAAAATGCAACACAAAACATGTGACATTTCAGAGGAAGACTGCGTGGACGTTTCTTCTTACCAGGCTTGCATGTCCTGCTCCGCTCTGACCTTCTCTTGCTGCAGGTCTTTGAACAGCTCATCGCTGATCTTCTTCTTCAGGGTCTCCTTATCCACTAGGAACAGAAGACAAACAATGTTTATAAAACAAAAACAACATCCAGAGAAAAAAGAAAATTCCTCAAATGTTTATTACTTAGTGCCTGTGGTAACTGTTGCCAGGTAACACCATCACTTATTCACTTCATGATTCTGTAAACTGCAGTTTTCAAAATGCTACAAAAGAAAAACACAAGGATTCTAGACTTCATGTTTCCCACAGTCCAAAATGAAGCCATAAAGTTGCACATTTTGTGACCAACAGTCCAAAACCCATCAATAAAATGAATTAAATGGTTTTATTGTTTTATTTTTCGCCATAAAATGTGATCCGATCTCCGTCTAAGTCACGAAAATGGACAAACAATTTGCTCAAGCTGATAAAACATACACAATTATAGTTTCTCGTATTTACCGAATACACACATTAAACATTTACAATGCTGGAGGAAAATATAAGTGACTAATTACTTCTACAAAAGCAAATAGGAGTCGTTTGCACACCTGGAGTCCAACTAATGAGATGACTTTGGAGATGTGTGCTTTGGAGCTACAGTGATAAAACACACTCAAATATTCAAAGTTTGCCGTTCATAGGAAGCATCTGCTCACGCCGAGTCTCTGAGGAGACGATCAAGTCTGGGAAGGATGCAGAGTAATTGGTTTGCTGCACCGCCAACGTCCACAACACTTACCGCCATCAAGAGGAAAATTCAGCTATTTTTACCAAAATATCCTACAGGAAAATATCAGGGTGGGGATCTGACCCCTGAAGCCTGGGAGGAGTTGGACGATGAAGCATGACACGTGACCCAGTCAGAGGTTTTAACCTAGTAAAGATGCTGTGCAACATCCTCAGATGTTTTACATCTTTCAGGTCTGATTCAGAACTTTTACCTACCAGTGTTTGTTATGTTTATGTAATAATTGCTTGGGGGTCATGTTCTCGGTCTCTGGAAAGATCCTAGAGACAACTTCTGTTGTAAAAGATGCTATATAAATAAAATTGAACTGCTGCCAAAGACAGTTCAACCAGCTAGCAGACTTTGGGCCAATCCCAATACACCCCCCTACTTTCTACCACTTCACCCTCAAAATGAAGCCACAGGGGGTAGGGCTTTGGAATCTTCCCTAGGGATTGGGACACCACTTGCTACGTCACTGCGTGGTTTACGTTCGGGTACGTAAGCGGTCCTGGGCATTTCACGGATTTTTGTGACATCAGGTTGAAAACGTTGCAGCTTCACATCAAGCCTGAATTATGGTTCCGCGTTAAATCGACGCAGAGCCTACGGCGTAGGGTACGCGGCGACGCGTAACCTACGGCGTAGGCTCTGCGTTGGTGTCACGCAGAACCATAAATCACCGTTCATTCTGGCGAGATCTGAAAAAACTTCGCAACAACGAGCAAGCGAGTGATTATGTACATTCACTGAGTGAATATTATGAAAGTAAAATATATATTTCTCGCTAGAAATTTAATCAAAACGCATTTTTATGCAGAAAGTAACTCAAAATATAGATTTTATTCACTAAAAAAGGAGAAATGTCCACCATGTTTTTGTGTTTGATTCAGTCTGCAAATGATGACGTAAATAGTGTTGTCCCGATCGATCGGGTGGCCGATCGATCGGGCCCGATCACGTCATTTTCAAAAGATCGGGATCGGCCAAAAAAGTATCGGGACATACTGTTATGGCTCGGCCGGCTGGTTTCCGACTCCGCGACCCGGTAGCGCTGGGAGCGCGGAGTCGGCGCAGCGGCCAGAAGAGCCGGGCGGCTCTGCCCAGCAGTAGCTCAGAGCGGCTCCAGCAGCTCCAGGCCAGTTCGTCTTATTTGTTTGCTTATTGCTCTGTGCCTATGTTTTAACATATATTAATTATTTAATCATTTTATAATTGCATTTAACAATACAGACAGTTGATGTGTGTTTATTGTAAGATTTTGGGCAGCGCCGGCGGCTGAAGAATCGTTTGTGCTGGTGGGGAAGGAAGCGTGGCTAACAGAGAGCTAACAGCAGCTAGGCTACGCTCAGATAAACGGTCTGAAAGTTTTAAAAACAAAGAAAAGCTGTCGGAGAAAAGTGACTGTAGTGTTATGTAAATGATTATCCGTCACTCGTAAATCATCTTTTGGTCCACTTTATTGACTCGGTAACAACACAGGGATGACGGACTGCTATTTTGCAGGCTGGTGTTACGGTCTAAAGGGTCCGTGTCTGAACAACCACAATTGGTTCCTACGCTCTGCGTGACATCAGCACAACACAGTGACAGAAAACTATAACAGCCACAATGAATATCTGCTGCTATTCATTTCATGCTGTTGAGAATTCTGCACTACGGTTAAGCCAAAATGTATTTTCATTTTCTTATTGATTGTGAGTTTGACTGGATGTCATTCAACTTTTAAACCTCGTAAGTAAACTACCTCCTTTTGAAGTGAAATTGATTTATTTTTGTTATTTTACTATTCTGAACTTTTTGTTTTAGTTTACAATTTCATGTTTCTACATTTTGTGGCACCAGAGCTGATAAGCTTTGTTTTGATCCAATGATGCAGTCAGTGAAAAAACAAAAATATGTCCATGTTGGAGAGAATGGACAATACAGTTTTTTACTTAATTTACTTTACTTTTTTTTACTTTACTTTTTTACTTAATTCTTTGCCAAAATGTATCTGATTGGGAAAAAGTATCGGAAATGTATCGGGAGCCAAAAAAAGTGATCGGATCGGGAAAAATCGGGATCGGCAGATACTCAAACTCAAGTGATCGGGATCGGATCGGGAGCTAAAAAATCCTGATCGGGACAACCCTAGACGTAAAGCATTCTGGGAAATTTTCTCAGGCCCTCGGTCAGTGAGTCAGCATCTGAAATCCCTCGCTCTGAAGGGCTAGATTCATACACACTAACCCTCCTTATGTCCACTAGCCCTACATGCAAAGAGGAATTGGGACACCACTACCCTCACGAGAACGCGCAAAATTTAGGGGTAGGACTGAAAAGTAGGAGTAGGGGGGGATTGGGACTGGCCCTTTAACTTACATTTTCATCCCAAACTGATTGTTTGAGAAAAAAGTGAGAAATTATAAATATAATGGGCTGCCATGGAGGATGGGTCAGGTAGTCATTTAAATTACACGCAAATTATTGAGAAAGTTCAGGAGTTCATGATATTTCTCATGGGCTATATTTTTATATTATGTACTTGGTATATAACATGTGCAATATCTGTTTTTTTTCTTTCCTGTACTGCACTACCTTTATTTTCATTCCAATGTATATACTTTTTATATTTCGTAATTATATATTTTTTACCCCTCCCCTGTATGTGTGTGTTAAGTGTACTGCTGCTGCACAAAGTGAGTTTCCCCATTGAGGGAAAAATAAAGGATAATCTAAACTAATCTAATGCAGTGGGACTTATTTTTATCTTTTTAAAATCAAGATTCTTAAGGGTAAAAAAAAAAAAAAAAAAAAAAGATTAAAAAAAAAAACAATATTTAACTAACACCATTTTTAAATTCACTTTAAATTGAGACGTAACAGCTTTAAAAAAAATAAGTCTTTTCAATCATTATTTCGCTAATTACATCTATTTCCACCATTTCCAAGTTTATATAGAACCTCAAACCTAAATGTGGTGCAGTTCTCTGGAAAAGTGGCTCTAAAGCCATAAAAAAAAAAAGAAATCCCCAAGGACACGACTACTTGGGGATTTTTCCATCACCTGGCACCTAAAAAAGCAAGACAAATATTTGGCGTGAGAAGCCACGATGAACTTGACATAGAATTCCCTGCAGGTTACTTTAACGTGCTAATGCTGCGCTGCAACAGCCCCCAGTGGACACGTATTCGTGTCAGGGACAACATACGTGTGAGACGCCATGTCCTCGGCGCTCTATCTTGGCAGGTAATTAAGCATGAAAGTAAAGACGGCTCCGGCGACCGGGCCGGAACGTGCTCTGAAGACAGAAGTGGCGTGCGGTTTGCTGCAACGCCGCAGTGATGAAGGGGGAAGTGTCTCCGTCCGTCAAGATTACTCTCCACTGCATTAGTTAGATGGGATAATCCCCATTGTCAGAGTCTATTATTACCTGGTAACGTGGTGACAGCATGCCACAAAAACCTCATTAGACTTCAATCAGATTAATTCTTCCAGTAAACAGTAAGAGTACAAATATGCAATCTCTCTTAAGCAGAAAGAACATTACCGATGCAAAACTGCCTCATACTCCAGCACTGGATTTATTTACTGCGTTTATCCTGTAATTGTAAAAGCTTTGGTGGTAAGAAGTTACTATTAGTCTCACATTTGTTTGTCTGGAACTTGTTGTGCAAGTCGTGGCTACTTTTGTACTTCCTGTTTTTTCCCCAATGATGGAAAACTCGAGGCAGAACAGAACTGAATTCCTCCATCTGTCCAACTAAATTGCTTTTTTTCAACAGCAAATGCTTGTGATTTACATTCTCCCGTTTCTGCACAAGTTTGTTTTGACCAGAACGATAATAAAAGTGATAAACCAGAAGCTCCAAGTTCAGATGAAGACACATAACTTCACTTCAATCTTTGTGTTAAAATGTGTTTAAGAGTTATCTTCTCTCACTGCAACACTTTAAATTCCAGGGAAGTGGATTTATTTAATAGCTGCTAGTACGCACTCCAGTCAAGTCGGCGGATTCTGCAAAAAATACTAAAATAAATAAAATACTGAAACGTTTGTGCACTTTACAATTTAGAGACGCATATAATCCAACAAGACAGGACTCTGAAGAGGGACGGTTTTTACCTCATTTGATTTGAACAATGAAATGTTTTGATAATCCTTTAGTATTATCAGCAAACCACAAATGTACAAGAGACTGTTTTATTTCCTGCAGTTTTAAGTAAAGATATCCCTTTTTAATAATAATAGATTTTATTTGTTGGCGCCTTTCTGAGCACCCAAGGACACCTTACAGTAAAAAGACATAGAAAATGTGAATAATACTACATAAAAAAAAAATACAAATAATACAACAAAAAAAATAAAATACAGAAAATTAAACTGGATACGAAAGTCTGAACAGATGGGTTTCAAGCTGTGATTTAAATTGTCCAATGGAGTCAATGTTACGGACACAGGGGGGGAGAGAGTTCGGGTGGAGAAGGTCTGACAGGTATTGAGGGACCAGGTTATGGAGGGCTTTAAATGCGAGGAGAAGAACGTTATATTGGATGCGGTGGTGAACAGGTAGCCAGTGGAGCTGCATGAGGATGGGGGTGATGTGGTCAGTGGATTTTTGTACGGGTGGTGATTCTGGCAGCAGAGTTCTGGATGATTTGGAGATGGTGGAGAAGTTTGTTGGGGAGACCAGTGAGAATTGAGTTGCAGTAATCAATGCGTGAGGTGACAAGTGCGTGGACCAAGACCTTGGTGTTGTGCTGGGTGAGAGATGGGCGGATTCTGGAGATGTTGCGTAGGTGAGTGAAAGCAGTACGGGTAATGTTACTGATGTGGGGGGAAAAGAGAGAACACTGTCCAGTATGACGCCGAGGCTTTTGACTTGGGAGGAGATATGGACCGGGTGACCATCAATGGAGATATTGAAGGGGTGAGTTTTGGAGAGTGTGGACCTTGTGCCGACGAGAAGGACTTCGCTTTTATTTCCATTTAACTTGAGAAAGTTATTTGTCATTCAGGTGTTGAGACAGTCAGTAAGAGCAGGGGGGAGGGAGGTGCTTGGTTTAGTGGAGATGTAAAGTTGTGTGTCATCAGCATAACTGTGAAACTGGATTCCAAATTGGCGGAGGATGTTACCAAGGGGGAGGATGTATACAATGAAAAGAAGCGGTCCGAGCACTGATCCCTGTGGAACACCATGTGTGATGGGTGATGGTTGGGAGTGTACATTTTTCCCTTAAACAAACTGTTTCCAGTCAGAGAGATATGAGGTGAACCCTTTTATTGCAGTACCAGAGACCCCAGTGCCAGCCAGGCGTTCCAGGAGTACGGAGTGGGAGATGGTATCGACCGAGGTCGAGGAGGATGAGGATGAGGATGGTGAGAAGGCCAGAATCTGCTGCCAGGAGGAGGTCATTGGTGATCTTGATTAAGGCAGTTTCTGTGCTGTGTTTTGGGCGGAAACCAGACTGGAATAGTTCAAAGAGGCTATTGTTGTGCAGGTGTTTCTGGAGGTGGGTTGCTACTGTCTTTTCCAGAATCTTAGAGATGAATGGGAGGTTGGAAATGGGCCGATAGTAATTGTGGTAAATTGGATCTAAACCAGGTTTTTTAAGAATGGGAGTGATGGAAGCAGTCTTCAATGATGGTGGAACAGTAGCAGTGGAAAGGGAGTTACAATGGGTGAGACTGTTGGCAGAGAGGCTTTAATTAAGGCAGTGGGGAGAGGATCAAGAGGGCAGGTAGAGTTCTTGGATGCTTTGATGAGTCTATTAATACTTTCAACAGATGGGAGTTGAAATGTGGACAGGGTGTTGGAGGGTGGAGGATCCAGGGTGTTCCACTGGGAGAAGGTGGGTTGCGTTGGTGCAGGAATAGTCAGTTGTTGGTGGATGTTGACAATTTTTGAATTGAAAAAGTCCAGAAACTCTTGACACTGAGGTGGAGATGAGAGGGATTTCAGCTGGTTACAAAAGTTTGTTGACAGTTGAGAATAAAGTCTGGTTGTTGCTGTCAGCAGAGTTAATGATATGGGAATAGTAGGTGGACCTGGCTGTGTTGATGGCAGATTTGTAGGAAGTGAGATGGTCAAGATACATTTGCTGATGTACCACTAGGCCGGTTTTCCTGACTAATCGCTCCAACTGACGACCCCATGCTTTTTGAGTTGAATTTGTGGCTCCTTTTCACAAAAGATGACCAAAGATGATGCAAGTGGTCTCATCTTTTAACACCAAGACAATAACTTTAACTATTTTCACTTTTGCAGTAAATGAAATCACTTGATCCTCTGCATGGTTTCTCCCACATGTCGCCTTCCACTCAACAACAAATAACTAACCGTTAGATTTGGCTCAGTGAAGAAGAAAGATAAGCACGAGGCAGGGGGAGGGTTTGTCATCGCTGCTCCTCAGAGGGAACACTAAAACAAAGGGAGCTGGTAAGTGATAGATGATAACTTTTTACTGCATCCTCGAAGACGCCGGCTTGTGTCACCGACTGTCCAGAGGACGATAAAATAATACCCTGAGTGTTTGACTGCACTCACGAGTACCGCTGACTCACTGCGGAGGAGAGACTAATCACATCTCTGTCCAACACTGGGTTGGCTGTCATGACACAAACAATAAAATAAAATCGTCTAAACGTTAAATGATTACATATTAGCTATGGCTGCCCACAAAAATAGTGTGATGATGCTTGACATATGGAACCGCAGTAATCTGAGGTCATGGGTGGGAGTATCTTTAAATACCCATAAGATAGTCTTATCGTAATGTTGTGATATTTTTAAGACCGACAGCAGCAAAGATCAATCACATCTGTCTCAACGGTTGTTATTCCGGCTCTGGCATGAAGGTAACAGATCGTTCTGGCCGTGATGGCAACATGGGGCTTTCCATGTTTTCCTTTAATGCTGCGACTTTGAGGGCAGAGAGATTTCAAAAACATCTGGGTGCACAGCATGCAAGTCGGACTTTTTCTTGAAGATATTCCCGTCACCATCATTTATCAACGCTTTTGAACTTCCCATTTGTGACCCTGAACCATATATTGCTGTCATACAAAAGCAAAAGCCCCCTGCTCCAATGTCAACACTTTCACCGTCAAGCTTGAGCTTTGTGACCACATGGGAAGAGGAAAAAGCCGTCTACCGGAAAACTATTTTCAGATGAGAGACAGGCTGACCTCAGCGATCAGAGATGTGTGGAGAGGTAAGAGTGATGCTCTCCTTGCTAGGAACACCGCCGTCTCACTTAACCAGGCCGGTGGTTTGGATCAGCACCTGAGAGATGTTCAGCTGCCAGAGAAACTAAAACCACTACCGCAAAGAACGACCGCAGGGTTCAAACCATCAACTCGACTGAAAGTTGGACAATGTCACACACCACAAACACGCAGCGAATCTAGCTAGGGTGAAGACAGATGAGTGTAAGATGAAGCTTTTGGGACGACCTTCCCAAAGTCCTGACCTCACCTCCGTGGAAAATATCTGTACTGTGACATTGAGCAAACTATCAATTCTTCCCAAAACAATTCAGTTTATTCCTTCCTGGAATAAATGTTCAAAAGGTTTGGTGATGGCTATCCGGACCTGGGGGTGACAGAGCCTTCTCCATCGCTGCTCCCACCCTCTGGAACCCCCTCCCCAAACACATCCGTGACTGTACAGTAGGAATGGGCGATATTTTACCGTTCACGATAAACCGTCAAAACAATTCCTCACGATAAGAATTTGTCATCTTGCGGTAAAAACGATAAATTGATCATGTTTTTGTTGTAAAGCTTGAATTATGGTTCTGTGTTAAATCCACGCACAACGTATGTGAAGGAAGGAAGGAAGAAAACAAGGAAAGAAGGAAGGAAGGGAGAAAAGAGGAAGGAAGGAAAGGAGGAAGGACAGAAGGAAGGAAGGAAAGGAGGAAGGAAGGGAGAAAAGAGGAAGGGAAGAAGGAAGGAGAGAGCAGGAGGAAAGAAGGAAGGAAGGGAAAAAGGAAGGAAGGGAGAAACGAGGAAGGAAGGAAGGAAGGAAGGAAGGAAGGAAGGAGAGAGCAGGAAGAAGGAAGGAAGGGAAAAAAGAAGGAAGGAAGGAAAGGGGAGAAGGAAGGGAGAAAACAAGGAAGGAAGGAAGGAAGGAAGGAAGGAAGGAAGGAAGGAAGGAAGGAAGGAAATGAGCCAGAAAGAAAGAAAGGATAAATTCCCGTTGATGACGTTTTTGTGTAACAAACATGGCGGATCTGAGAGCGAGATATATTTATAGTTACAAAGGTGGAGTTGAATTGGTATTTTTATTTATTTATTTATTTTTTATTTTATTTTTTTTTTTAAATCGTAATTTTTATCGTTATCGGGATAAATGCCAGAAATTATCGTGATACATTTTTTAGTCCATACCGCCCATCCCTACTGTACAGACCTCCCTATATTTAAATTCCATCTCAAAACTCACCTTTACAGAACTGCTTTTAATGTGTGATCAATGTTCTGTGTCATGTAGAGTCCTATGTGTACTGTTTTTATGATTTTTATACTACTGTGAAGTGTCTTTAGTGTCGTTGAGTGTACTGATTTTAGGATTTTTACTAATGTAAAGCGTCTTTGAGTCCCTAGAAGAGTGCTATACAAATAAAATGTATTATTATTATTATCCAAAGATATAGGCTTAGGTTACGTTTCTGAAGGGTTTTATCCATTTACTAAATCTTATACTGTTATTATGCACCAGAGAAGCTCACATTAAAAACAACTAATAAATAAATTAAATAAAAAATTCAAAGCTGATGCAAATTTCCAGTGCTTTAGTTTTGAACTATTCTGCATCCTTTCACATCCACATATCTGGTGTTTTGTTATTCTTTCCATTGACCCGGTCTTTGTACGTTTTGACCATATAGAAACTTAATCTTTGCCATTTTAAGAATTTGATGTACCTGCTGTACTCTACTGCCTTTATTTTTTAACTTGTGGTTTTTATTATTTTACCTCTTTTCTTATTAGTTTATTTCATTGTTTTTGTTATTTACTATTTAATTTCAGAATCAGAAAGGGGGTTTATTGCCAAGTTTGTTAACACACACAAGGAATTTGTTGTGGTGATTGGTGCAATACAGTAAGAATAAAAATATTTAAAAAAAACAAATATATGGAGATAAAATAAGAGAATAAAATAAAATGTATAAACAGAAATAAACAGAAATGTACAATATGAGGATTAAAAAGTGCCGGATATGAGTCTTTACAAAAAGTGACGTAGGATGACAGATGACAGATAAAATGTATAAACAGAAATGAACAATATGGGGTTTTTAAAGTGCCGAATTGTGTCTTGCCGCTTTTAATGTTGATGTAAAGCATTTTGAATTAAAATTTAAATTGTACTATACAAATAAACTTGCCTTGTCTTATACTCTCTGAGTTTCCACTTAAACGGTATTTTGTCCAAATTTAAGTAGGTGGGAGATATTTTCACCATCTTAAGTGCAGAATACAGTTATTGAATATCTCAAGATCCAATAACTTCTAAAGAAAATGCCTTTGGTGAATAGGAATGCATATAAAAATCAAGTCAAAACCAAAATCACGGGTCAAGAAGAGTCATTATAAACCTCAAAAACCACGACTGCCATTCAGCATCAACCGCTCTTGACAAGAAAAAACGCTTGTAATGAAAAGACACATGTTGCACGTTACGAAAAGTAACATTTCCTAAGTCCTAGAAGTTCAAGCAAGCTTTGGCAATTCCTCATTTCCTCTCCAGACTTGCGTAGGAGAGGCTTCTGATCGCTGGCGGGCCCGCGGGGTCAGCCACAGAACAGGTTCTGATATGATAAACACTGTCTGGGGTCCTTACGGTAGCTGCTCGGGTCACAGACAATTCCAGATTGACAGAGACCGTGTCAATCCTGAGTAGGACATGTAAATGTTAAAAAGATTAAAAACTCATCATCTCCTTCGACGCGTCTCCCTCTTTTCCCTCCTCTCCACCAATCGCTACACCCTATGGAAAACCCACAGAGAAGGAGGCAGGGCGGCGGAGCGCGGGCTATTGGCAGTGGAGATAATAGACGAAGCCAAATTGCATTTCTCATCAGAAGTTTCATTAACCCCGGGACCCGCATTGAGGGCATAATCTGTAACATTACCACTTCCTCACGTTCCCTACCTCGCGCTTAGCCAAGTCACCGCACACCTTTCACAGTGTTCAAATAAGAAAGGAAAGGTAGGGAGATAAAAAAGTGCCAGGAGCGGGTTTCCAGCGCCTTCTGATCATCGGATTTTATTCCTCCATTCACAGTTTTTCTTTTTAATTCAATGCCGTGCCACGGACCTTCCAAGACCTAACTGATCATTTCTGTCAAAAACTATGAATAAAGTTTCAAAAGCGGGAGACAGATGTATTTCACGAGTTTCACTTGTACCGCAATTTCCCTCATCTTTCTCATCCTCCCGTTCTTGCCGCTGCGGCGGGGAGAGACATCTTTAAGCAGGCCATTAGTCCAGAACAGTGTGGAGGCTCTGGCGTATGAATATTTATAGCACGCTGGAGAAGGTGTAGGAGGTTCAACCTTGACTACGGTGTAATCAGCACACATACTGACTCGGGCCGTGATTTAGAGACAGCCGACCTGCTGAGAGCCTCACTCGATACCTAAGTCGTGGACACACATAATCAATGTCTGCCTCATTAAGGTCGTACCCTTTGAGAATTGGGCTGAACTTTGCAACATTTTTAACGAGATTCACATTCACCACACCTTCTTTAATATATAATATATATATATATGAAAAAGAGCACACTCAGACATGATCGATTGTGCAAGAAGATCTTTTGGGGGCCTACGGTACTTTTACAGTACTCTGTAAGCTTGGTGCCTCTCTTTCAAGGTCATCCAGGTGACCTTGGAAAGATTACCACAGTGAATGTCAACACACATATGTGTATGATAGGGCAGGGGATCGATTCAAATGTCAAGAATCGATTCGATTCCGATTCAAATGTCAAGAATCGATTCGATTCCGATTCTTAAGATTCAGAATCGATTATCAAGATTTGATTCGATCCGATTCCGATATTGATCTGTTTTTTGAGCTGTTGCATGAATTATATGACTGTAGTTATGCAAAATATTACTACTAGTATTATATTGAGATTAAACAGCAAGTATTGCAGCTAATGATGCTGTAAGGACCAATCAGCTCCCAGAATGCTGATAGAACTGAAACAGAAACATCGTGGGTCAGAATTATCAAACAGATCCAGGGAGGAAACAGAGACGGAGCAAATCGGTTTTATTTTTTCCCACATTCCGTTTTTATTTGTTCCAATTTGGGTCTATTTTGGTTTTGAATTTTTGAGCATTTGGTTTTTAGCATTTTTTGCAAATGTAACCCCAAGACAGTATATAAAGTAATTAAATATATACAATTTATGCAATTATAACCCTTTAATGTTTTCATACCTTTAAACATATTTAAAGGCAAAAACATGGCACCAGTTATTCTCGTGTCCAACAAAACATTACTTTTTGGCGGATAAACAAAACCAAAAGTTGTAATGTAATGATGGAAAAAAAAAACATAAATAAATAAATTTAAAAAAAAAAAACCCAAAAAACAAAAAAATAATCGATCTTTAGACATATGAATCGATTTTTAGGAATTAATATGAGAATCAATTTAGAATTGGGAAATCGATTTTTTCAACACGGGCCTAATTGCATGCATGGAAATAGGTAGAAATGTTCAAAGGATCACAATCAACAGATTTGATGCATTGAGTCGTAATAAATCTTCTGAAGCTATTCTGTTTAGATTTGATTTCTTTCATATAAACAAGCCAAAGAAAATAGGAGTTCAAGTCTCGTTCGATGTAAACAGAACTAAACTAATCAAGAGATTCCTTTTTTGGGGATAAACAAAAAAAATAACCAAAAGTTGTAATGTAATGATAAAAAAAAATACATAAATAAATAAAAGAAAAAAGAAAAACAAAAAAAAAAAACTGTAGACATATGAATTGATTTTTAGGAATTAATATGACAATCGATTTAGAATTGGGAAATCAATTTTTTTCAACACAGGCCTAGTATATGACATATATAAAAAGGCCAAAGCCCGACAGGAGTCACGCATACATGTGTATTTAAATGAAAGCTGCAGCGATAAAAGCGAAATGTTGACTGTGAAGCGACACACAGTCGATACAAGCACAAAAAGACTCCTCAGTATAACAGAGATGAACTCTTCACCCCATATCACACTTTTCTACCTTTGTCTCGTTTCAGATTTTGCATCAGTGTTTCCAGGCTGAAATGGCAAAGACACGAGAAGTTAATCATAACAGGAAGAGCTCCTCAACATCATATAAAAGCTGCTCTGTGCTATTCCGAGGACCGGTGTGGGTGCTCTTCTCCTCAGGCCAAAATTCATCACATTCATTCATGCCAAGCTCTCACACATAATATCCCATGTCATCTTATGAAAGCTCTAGAAGCCAAATAAAAAAATTACAGGACACATACACACCCGCACAACACTTCCTGCTCTTAATGAGGCCTAAAAGTTTGTTGTGTGACACTGCGGAGGTGTCGTTTTAATCACTGGAGCCAGTGTGGCGTGGCATAAGTTGGCCTTTTTTAATTACCTCACTGACTGAGCACAGTCAAGGATGGAGGAGCCTGCCCACATCGTGGATGCCACCCTACATAGAGAGTGTGCCCACGGTCCATTCTGTGTTGTGTAATTAGCAGGTAACATTCAAATGTCCTCTGCCAGATAAGGGCCGTGCGCCCACACGCCAGCAAGACAATAGGGCTGAAGCTGGACTTGTACAGAGACGGAAGTGAGCCAACGGCAAGTTTGTCTTTGTGGTTGAGGGAGATTTCTTAATTTTTATATGTTGATTCTTAGGGCTGGGCGATATGAACCAAAAGTCATATCTCGATATTTTCTAGCTGAATGGCGATACTCGATATATATATATATATATATATATCGATATTTTTTTGTGCCATAATTGGGGTTTCCCCCAAAGCATTATAGCATAGCATCTCTGTTAGCTTCATTTTTTTCTGAGGCAAACCCTTAAAAAAACAGTCAGTTTTAATACAAAGCCTCGTGCCAAATGTCACACAGGTTCCTTTATTAACAGAGGTCTGCACAATATCAAAATGTATAAAACAAATGAAACAAAAATAAACTGCCTGCATATATAGAATAAAAATGCTTCTTGAATAAAATAAAACAAATCCCTTTCCTGCATAACAATTAAATTAAAATACACTGTGCAATTAATACAATGTAGACAGTAACAGGCAGACTTTTCCACTGAGGTTGACAGTTGTGCAAATAACAAAACATTTGTGCAAATCTCAAATAAAACACTCAAGTCAATTTGTGACAAAATAAGCTATATCAAAATCATTAAAAAATGTTTTTGTTTTTTTTTCCCGATAAACGATTGTCTCGTACCATATAGCGTTTGAAAATATATCGATATATATTAAAATCTCAATATATCGCCCAGCCCTAAACCTCGGCATTCATTTTTGAGTCATGCATGTGCTCCCATATGGCGCTTTTCCACTAGTACCTACTCAGCCCGACTCGTCTCGACACGCCTTGCCCTCGTTTATTTTTGATACCCAGATGAAGTAAGTAGGAGGGTTGGAGCGAAGCTTCTGTGACGTATTTGATTGTGTATCTAAACGAAGAAGACAACAACACTAAAGATGTAGAACCTGGAGGAGATGATAGATGTGCTGCTGGGTCTGTGACTTGTGTTCGATATCAAGTTAAAAAAATGAGAGTGAGTTGTTAGTTTTTCTCGGCGCTGCTGAAAGTCAGCTGGAGCCGCGAGCAGCTATGAATTTACAGAGTTCCTGGTGGATCTGGTCGTTCCTTATCGCCCGTCTAGATCCCTTTTTAATTCTCTCCTCAGCACCAGGTTTATGAACATCTGCACCTCAGAGTTGGATCACCAAACAGACTTTTCCTGCCGTTGCTGGTGGAATAAAATGAACAAGAATCTGTCAGAGTCTCTTTCTCTGATTTCCTCCTACTGACTCAGCCGTCTGACTCCAACCCCCCGACCAATCGGTGGCCTGTAGTGTGATGATGTCAGATACAGCAGACTCAGCCTCTCAGAACCTCGGCAGAATAGATACAGAAAAGTATCTAATCGGCACGTTAGACCCCTAGTGGGAAAGCGCAAAACCGAGGCGAGGCAAGTCGGGTTGAGTAGGTACTAGTGGAAAAGCGCCAATAGAAAATTAAATCGTCTACTATTACCCGTTTTCCACCAAACCGGTTCCAGAGCTGGTTCTGGTTCACAACTCGTTCAACTTCGAACCAGCTGAGAACTGGTTTGTTTTTCCACAGCTCACGGTGCTAAGGGGAGCCATGTCAGTTACGTCAAAGATCCTCTATACAGAAGATAGCGTATTACCGTTACTGCCAATGGTATGAAATGGTATCCACTTCCTGTCTCCTAAGTGGGCGTGGCCGCCCCTCTGACCTCACTTCCTGTCTCCTAAGTGGGCGTGGCCGCCCCTCTGACCTCACTTCCTGTCTCCTAAGTGGGCGTGGCCGCCCCTCTCCCCACATCGTTTTGGAACATACAACACTAGATACAGTACAACTTTCTTCCAAAAAGACTTAAATAATAAAAATAACAGTATTATTAAGCAAAGAAGCAAGTTTTATTTTAGTTTTAAACTTTTATCCGATGAGAAAACGATGAGAGCCAAATCTGGCGAGAGTGTGTTGCTCAGACAGAGACAGGTCTCAAACAAAGTTCATTTTCTCCTAATCTGTCGGTCTGAAAATTGCCATTTTGGTGTCAGAATGTTCAGAAGGTTTGTGGCTTTTGAAAAATGGGTCCCATATTTACTTAGGTTACTATGGGGTGAAGGAATTGGTAATAATCTGTGCTCACGTTCACTTTTCCCATAGGACTCAATAGACTCAGGACCTACTTCCGGTCTGCTAAAGGGGCGTGGCAGTCACGTGACACAGACACAGGAAACCGAACCGTAGTGGGCTGTCTCGTTTATTGAACGTCTCTGGTTACGTCGCTGCTTTTGCATTAGCGCAAAAGTTGGATCAACAACAACATATTTGCTCTAATACAGATTTGGTCCGCGTAGCACCCTCCGTGGACACATCCTCCTCAGACCACTGCTGCTTTGCTGCATCCAGATTCATTCTTATTTGAAAATTTCTCCTCTGCTTACGTAAGCTGTTCTTTCCTCTGGACCAGCAAAGAGTTGGTTCAACCTTGGAACCACTTTTTCTGGCCCGGAGCCAGTTCTTTGTCAGTGGAAACAGAAAGCCCGGTTCCAAACTCACCACCGGCCCAGGACCAGAACCAGAACCAGAACCAGAACTGGAACCGGTTTGGTGTTAAAGGGGTATGTGCCCTCAGTAGGTAGAAAACTGTGCTGTTGCTGGTCAACTATTAGCCCTGTATGGCATGTTGTTGCCACATCTCTGGCCCCCACACTGGCCTTTTAACTTATCTGTCTGGTTTATTTTTATCAACTTACTTGTTTTCTTATGAATATATTGATTATTTGACTTATATAGCACTTCTCATAACCACTATGGACAATCTTGGAGTTTTATAACCCTTGTTGTGCAACATTAGCCCTGAGGAAATTTCTTGCTTAACTTGGCAAAAGAAGTTGATATTTCAACCCTCTGACAAGAATCAAAACCATCACTCCACTTGAATTATAGTGTGGAAAGTGTCTTTACAGACAAAAATGATGTGATTTTAAATGTGTATGTGTGCAAAAGTGTGAATAAAGGAATCAGTCTGGCTGCTGAAAGTCAATGATCAATGTTGCCCAAATAGCAATAGATACAAAAGGTTGAGAGTTTTAGGCCTCTACTTCTGTAGCGCAAGACACGTTCTAGCATGTTTCTGACAAAAAAGGCGAGTTTACTTCAAACTCATGCTCCATTCTGACTTAAAACCAATACAACTCACGTCATTCTGGTCCCTAACGAAACCTTACCAACTAATAACGGGCCTGTGATCGTTTTAACTTTGGAACATCCGTTCAAGCAGTGAACACTGAACCATTTCCAAAGGCACATTGTAAGAAAGTTTTGGGAATAAATAAGGTTTTCTTAAAATAGAAATAAATAGAAAACTATTATCAATTACCAGCATAGGAAGGTGAATGAAGTGATGAACCTATCATGTCTAGCGCCAGCATTGGAGGCCTGTGGGGGGCAGATTTATGATCTGGGTGTGATTCTTGGTAAGGTCAGGGCTCAGCAGGGTTCTGCTTTTCTTTTTTAAAAAGTCAGCTGACCACATAAACACAACGAATGACCAGGTTTCTTCCATCAATCAATTATTTCTTCTCTGATGGTGTTAACATCCACAATGACAAAAAAAAGTGGATGGAGTAGTTCATTTTAGAGTCAAGACCTCAACCCCACTGAAAGTATTCATGCAGAGGTCTAAATTTTAAATTTTGTATCATTAATAAAAGGCCATGATGAAAAAATTCAGGGTGAAAAATGTTTAAATATTTCATAAGCTTATCAAAACCAAGTCAAGGTGAACGCCTGCTGTGATCAAAGCGAGATGTGGCCCAACGAAATATTAGGTGACGAGCCAGAATGGAGGGCGACTGATTGCAGGATCAATTTATTATCATTTCAAGAAATAATTACTCATTTTATTAACAAAGAAAGACAATGAATTACACTAAAACCGTACAGACTACAATTGTCAATTGTTCAATGAAGACAAATTGCAATTGTCATAAATAGTTGAGCTCACAGTAAACATCGACACAATAAGAATAATTAAGTTTTAGTGTAAAATAAATCCGTGGACACTTCAGTCACATGTAACAGTTAACTTCTAATAAAGAAAACTACAGAAATGTTGTCCCATATGTGGGTGTGTGTTAGGGGTGTAACGATACACTAATCTCACGATACGATACGGTACGATATTATAGCAGTATTTTTTTAACAACCTTGAATGAGGAACATATGACTGGAAAAAAATTGTCTTATTTTTGAAAGACACAAAATACAAAACAATGCTGTGCATTTGCCCTATTGTTACAGTTTGTAATGCTTTATTACTGTTTAAGTTTTAAAGAGAAAGCCAGGCCAACCATTTTCCACAAACTGAACTAAAAGTAAATGTCAGGTTTGCATTATGCATCTTCAGTTTCATACAAGTACAAACATTTAGCCACAAACTGAATAGTTTCTCTCATGTATGATTTGACTTTTTTCTTTTCCAGAAATTTAACGACTAAAATTGAATAAATAAATAAAAGTAAATAAATAAACTATGAAAAGTCCCAAACTCAAAATGCAACATAAACTGTTATTTATCTTTATCCAGAGCTCAGAGCTTCACCTGCTCCAGCCTGAGGCCGTAAGGTGAACCCCGGTATCGTTTCATCCTCCCACCTTTGGGGACGACACAATCTTTACATCATAAAAATGATTGATTCATGCTCACCTTAGAAGTAAAACAGGATTCATACACATTTTAACCAACAAATTTCCATGACTTTTCCATGACTTCCCCATGACTTGGCAGCAAGTTTCCATGACTATACATGACCTCTAAAACATCAATGTATGAATTAAATATAGGAATAAAACTATGTAAAAAGTCACTACAGTGGAGATCTTTTATACAAAATAAACGTTTAAACTAACACTGATATACAGTACCAGCAATATATTGTAGTATATGTTTTATATTAATCTAATATAACTGTAATAATAACCGATCTGCATGATGCACAAGATGCTAGGCACATCACGCGTGAAAACGCGTGAGACTTTTCGATACGAAATATTTATTGATCAATCTACCTTATAGGCTGTTATTACTAAATGTTATGATTAAGTGAGAAAAATAAATTCCATGACTTTTCCAAAACTTTTGGGGTGAACTTCTTTCTGCGCATGCTCTTTTCGCAAGGAATCTTGTTCTTTTGAGTCCAGGACGTAGTTCTTAACACGGAGAAATGCAAGACCAGGCCACACTTTTGGAGTGAGGAGGAGACTAATCACTTCATAAATGTAATGAAGGATATGAACATTTCTGCATTTGTAGACGGTAGAAAGTAACGGGATAGAAGATTTACAAGAAGGTGAGAAAAAAGTTGCGCAAAGCAGCATTTGTTTTGAATTTGGACACAGGAAGAAGAAGCGGAAATGACGGAAATTGCGTCATGATGTTCTCCGTGCGTCGCCGGTTTGATCCAGATATCCCAAATGATTAATTACCATGTACTGTAAACGGAATATTCCGAATGTTTCAGTAACCTGAATATTAGCAATAACCCGCATTTTGACTGCATGTAAAACGTAGTCAATTTAGTCAAGTTAGGGAGTCCAAATATCCACTTAGGGGGTCATGTATCTTTAAGAAAATGGGTGTACGGACCAATACTAAAAACAACTGTATATCAATAAAGGGGGTCAAGCTATGGAATAGTTTAGAAAATGAACTAAAACTATGCAGTACTGTAACCAAATTCAAAAATATTAAACAAATATAAAACATTGATAATATTATAATAATACCATGAAATTAGCTATTTGAAGCATGTGTTTGCATGAGCGCTCTCCGCGGCCGTTTAGCCGAGGAGTTGGTGAAGCAGCAACACTTGGTATGTTAAATTCTTTTTACACACCCTACTCATAACCCCTGCTCTCCGCGCTGTACAATCTCTAGCCAAAAAACACTTACCGTATTGGCCCGAATATAGGACGACCCTGATTATAAGACGACCCCCTCTTTTTCAAGACTCAAGTTTGAAAAAATACTTTGTGTGCAGACAAGGTTTAAAAAAAAAAAAAAAAAAAAAAAAAAAAAAAAAAAAAAGTAATTTATCACTCCTTGGGGCTGTGCGATTAATCGATTTTAAATCTAAATCGGATTTATTATTCAAGACGATGTTAAAAAAAGGAAAATCGGAAAATCGATGTTCCTTTTTTGCAGCTGGCTGCATTACAGACTGAGCTCGTCTAGTCATCTTTGTTTGGTCAAGAAAATTGTAAATGTTGTCACTTTACTAAACTCAAGGAGGATTTACAGTATCTTTCAATTGCACTTCATTCCCAATAGGGAAATTTGTTTGCTATTTTTCTTTAAAATTAAAGATAAAATATTTGAAACAATTTATTCCATTGTCTTTTGTAGTTATACCAAAGAAATCGAAATTGAAATCGAAAATCGGGTTTTCAGAGAAAAAAAAAAAAAAAAAAATCAGAGTTTTTATTTTTGTCCAAAATCGCCCAGCCCTAACTCCTTGTAATTTATAGTATGTTTTTTGTTTCGTTTTTGTCTTTGTTTTTTTGTCTTTGCTTCTTGTCTTGATACCTCTGTTACTTGTCCAATATATCCATTCTTTTTCAATGTTTGAATCCAAATGACTAGTTGTTTTGAATAAAAACCTCCTGAGTCAAGGTTCATAAAAGGGTAGGCATAATAAGCCTTGGCTTCAGCCTATACCTTTTCGGTGCCAATAATATATAATATAATATAATATATTATTATATAATATAATAATATATAATAATAAAATATTGGACTATTATTATGTTGTATTATGTTGTATCCAAATGGACCGAAATAAAAAAACTCAAAATGAAAATCAATGATCCCTGACCTGATGGGGAAGGGGGAGGAGGAGGAGAAAAAAAAAAAAAAAAATCAAAACAACAACTCACCAGCTGGTGCTGCGGCTGCTGGTGGAACTGGATTTGCCACTGGGTTAGGAGGAACCGGAGCAGGTGATAACGCTTCAACTGTGGGCTGAGGAGGAGGTGCAAGTGGTTCACAGGGAGCAACAAACTCAGGCAAGGGAGGTCTAGGGAAGGGCTCGGCAGGCTGTGGGAACCCTGAAGGAGGTGAGGATGCTGGGAGGATGGTGACAGGCTCAGACAAGGGAGGGGAAGGGACGGGGTCTGATTCGGGAAGAAGGGGAGAGGGGATGGGGTCGGTGATGACAGCGGGAGGAGCAAGTGACATGGCTTCAGGCAGAGATGAGGAAGCAAGGGATTCAATCACAAGTGGAGGAGCAATGGGTTCGATTATTGGAGCAATGGGTTCGATTATTGGAGCAATGGGTTCGATTATTGGAGCAATGGGTTCGATTATTGGAGCAATGGGTTCGATTATTGGAGGGGAAGCAAGCATGGATGCATTGATGGGAGGATGACATGGTTCAGTGATGAGGGGAGGAGCAGCCAGTGGAGCGCTGGTTTCCTCCACGGCTGTGGCGGTGAAGAGGGGAGGATCGGGAGGAGAAGAGAGGGATGTTGGCAAAGTTACTGAATCAACAGCAGCAGGAGGAGGAGGTGCTACTAAAGGCTCAAAAGCAGGAGCAGCAACATTATCATTAACAGCAGCTGGGGGTGATGCAGTGGGGAGAACAATATCAATGACTGTGGGTGCTGCTACCTGTTCTTTGGGAGGAGGAGGAGGAGGAGGAGGAGGTGCAGCCACACTCTCTGTGGCAGGAGGAGGTGGAGGAGCAACAGGTTCTACAAGAGGAGGTGGGGGAGGCAAGGATGTGATCGGGTCAAAAAGGGGAGACACCGGCTGAAGGAGAGGAGGAGGAGTGACGGTTGGTGCTTTGGGAACATGTTGGTTTAGAGGAGAAGGAGGTTCTTGCATGCGCTTGATGACATTTTCAGAGAGCTGTAAAAGAGAAATGCAAGAAAGAAAGGCTTCAGTTGAATAAATGCAATACAAATACGGGGCATGAGCTCCCATAAGATTAAGGAACTACTTTGTGGACAAACTGAACAAACAGAAACTCGGTGTATTAAAAGGTGAGCTTTAAAACCCTTTTGTTTCCCCGATGCTTGATAAAAGAGTCTCATCCGTCTCTTATTGCCAGTTTAAACAGTAAAAGATGGAGTCGCTGTGTATACACTGTCAGACATTATTTTTAAAGCAACACAAAAGAGCTTTTGCACTTTTTACCCCATGCAAGATGGGTTTTAAAACAGATAACTGACACCATTTCCATCTGTACTTATTTAAATGCTTCAATGCTCTTTTTATACCACTTTAGACCACTTGACCATCTAAAAAGATCTTCAACCAGATGTTTAAATCATTTGCACATGGCTGCATTCTAGACTTATTTGCATTTTGTTTCCTTTGCAATTGGATTTTATTTGCATTGTATCTCAACTTTTTTAGTATTTTCCACTTCTTCTGAAACTTTGTTGCTCTCATAAGGTCCTCATAACTTAACGGTATTTTAACAGCTATGGAGGAGATATCAAATGTTTTTTTTATTTTATTCCAGGTAGGAGAATAAATGTTGTTAAATTCCTTAAAGTTTTTTATTTATAGAGGGTGAGCTTTTACATACACTACTAGGCAAACACTGCAGGCATACAGGACTGTCTCAGAAAATTAGAATATTGTGATAAAGTTCTTTATTTTTGTAATGCAATTTAAAAAAAACGAAAATGTCATACATTCTGGATTCATTACAAATCAACTGAAATATTGCAAGCCTTTTATTATTTTAATATTGCTGATTATGGCTTAAAGTTTAAGATTAAGATTCCCAGAATATTCTAATTTTTTGAGATAGGATATTTGAGTTTTCTTAAGCTGTAAGCCATGATCAGCAATATTAAAATAATAAAAGGCTTGCAATATTTCAGTTGATTTGTAACGAATCCAGAATGTATGACATTTTCGTTTTTTTTAAATTGCATTACAAAAATAAAGAACTTTATCACAATATTCTAATTTTCTGAGACAGTCCTGTAGACGAGTGTACAACACAATAGCTTCACCATATTAGTTTACCAACGCAGCCATGCCCACCTAATTCAGATCGGCTCAATCCTCTCAGTCTAATTTCAACACCGGCTGACAGAAGCACAGGAGAGCGTGAGACAGTTCCCTCATAATAGAAGCTGCAGAGAAACTTTGGTCCATAAGACACTTATTCAATGATCACAGAGGATCTTTAGAAAACTTTTGTACCAAGTACAATTTAAACTGCACACACACTCAATTTAACATTGTAATAAAGTCTATTCCACTTTCAGTCAAACTTCTCACTCAAAATACGAACATTCAAATTCCTGAATTTCAATTACCTTTTCAGATTTACAGGACAGACTTCTTGGATAAACATAACTCTTAAACGGATGTGTCTGTATTTAACTAATGCATTTTTTCCAGTCCGGTCAAATAGAAACTATTATTTAACTGTTTTCAAATTCAGAAGTTAAAAAATTGAGAACAACTTATCTCACATATCCTTTAAGCCCCAAAGCTAAACAAATTCATTTAAAAATCCTTAGTAATATTTTTCCATCTAGAGAACTATTAAGACAAAGAAACAATCTGGACAATAACAGCTGTACCTTCTGTGATAATGATACTGAGACAACAGACCATCTATTCTTTTACTGCATGTACTCTGGAACCTTATGGGAAGACTCGCAAGACTGGATCCCGACGAAAACTCTTCTAACTTACCCCCTATCAAGAGAGGATATTATATTTGGGACCACCCTTGAAGATAAAATAGGTGACTTTGTTATCAATAACCTGTTGATCCTTGCCAAGTTCTTTATTCATACATGCAAATGGGGAAATAGAAAACCAAACTGTTCAGCTTTTCAGAGATACCTGATGAACAACCATCTCTGTGCCTTAAGACTGATAATAGATAAATATAGAACACTAATATAAATTATCTTCATATTAAACTGTCTAAATTATGCAACTTTCCTCCTGCAGCTGTCCTCAATCGTGAGTGACCACATTTATTTTCTTCTCTTCTTTGTTCATTTTCTTTGTTTTGTTCGTTCGTTCGTTTCGTTTTCTTCTTATTAGTATCTTTTTGTTTCTGAAGTCTGCCTTTTGTTGAAAAGGATAGGCAAAATAAGCCAAGAGGCTTCAGCCTATACCTTTTTGCTCAAAAAAAAAAAAAAAAGGAAATGTGTACATATATATAATATACATATTCATACCTGTGTGTATACAGTGTGTATATGCAAACATCTTAATATGTAAATGACCAAAACAAAATAAACTAAACTAAAAAAACTGATTAAAAACAAACATGGTAAACAACTCCTTAACGCCTATATAGATCTTAAGATATTTGAAAATGACTAAAGCCCCTGCTTCCAGGGCCGCCGCAAGGGGTGTGCGAACCGTGCAACCGCACGGGGCCTCGCGCAATGGGCCGTTTTTTTTTCGTTTTTTTTTTCGTTTTTTCCCTTATAAATATCAACAGTAACGTTCCATTACAGACCTAAATGTGTACTAGTCTGTGCATATCAATAAATATATGTGCAATGATGCGCGTGTCTGTTGTTCAATACAACTGATCAGACCAAGCGCAGACACAAGCTGCTCTGATCCAGACGGGTGGAGTTGGAACAAACTGTCACACAATGTCGAGAGAACGATATAAATTCAGGAAATTTCCATCAGGGGATGAAAAAAGAAAAAAAACTAAAGAAAATGGAAGAGTTTAATGCCTCTCTGAAAGGCTTGTTGGATAAATTTGTTACAAAAATCACTGATCCGACCGGGTCTCAAGCAGCCGCGGGGCCCCGCGTCGAGGCAAGAGAAGGTATCCAGTATTTTGCTAATTGCTAATATTGCTAATTGCTAATAAATTGCGCATATAGACACCCGATCCGACCCGAAAAACCCAAAAATTTTGCGCGTGTGAGCGTAGCGAGCGCGCAAGGGCCCCCCCCCGGCCATTTCGCACAGGGCCTCGCAAATCTCCCAGTCGGCTCTGCCTGCTTCTCAACATTTTTCTTATATTTAGTTGTTTTTAATTATTTTACTTTTGACCCACCATTTGTTTATGTCCTTTCTTTACAACTTATCTGTTACATTTACTGTTGAACTTTTACAGTGATGCAGAATGTGTTGTGTGCCTTATAAATCTACATGCTGTTTTAAATGTTTTATATGCCTCAAGGATTTGTACAATATTCAAGTGTTATATAAAAAAAGGGGGAGGTATAAAAGGAAGCTATAAAACATGGCAAAAATGTGGTTTAACATGCATTAAAATAATATATCTCTAAAAAAAAAATCTACGTGCTGTTTTATATGTTTCAAGGATGTGTACAATATTCAAGTGTTCAATAAAAAAAAACTAGTTTGTGACATTAACAATTACACTAAATAATAAAAGGAAGGCAATACATTCAGATATCCGTAAACATTTCTTTTATGGAGGTTGACAGTGGTATTACATTTTTTGTTATTAACCAATTGTATTGTCTCAAAATACATTTTGAAATTAACTTTAAAGGGAACTAAGGATGGACAGGATTTGGAGAATTTTGCCTTATGAATGTGAAACTTAGCAACAAGAATCATTAAGTTGACCAGTTGTTGAATTTTGTAATTTTGGTTTTCGTAATAAAGTAAGATATCTTTATCTTCTAATTTAATTACATTATTAGTTTGTATGTCAAAAAAAATTCTTCAAATTTTTTCCAGAAACTTAAAGTATGTTCACATTCATAAAAAAAATGTATGCTGGTCTCTTCGTCATGTTTACAAAATACACATCTGCATAAAAAAAAATGAAAAAATTTAATAAATACCAGTGACGTCACACACCTGTGCCCACCTGCACCAGTGACGTCACACACCTGTGCCCACCTGCACTGACTGACAGGAATAACAGAACATGTGTCTTTAATTCATTCTTACCGGCGGATAACTACGAGCTCAGCATCCTCTCTAGCACATTAAAACGTTTTCTAGTGTCTAATACTCGTTTGCACTGCAGACACCTTTAATTTGCACATTGTTTACACTGTTTTATGTATAAAGTCAGCATTTGAATGAGTCTCCAGGTCGCTGTGACTCGTAAATCTTTCATGTCAATATAACAGTCCATTTAAAATGCTAATTCCAGCCTGTTATTGATTAAACAACCATGAAATCCGTTTATGCAAGTTTATTCAATCCCTTACCCTAATGCCCTTCACCACCGTTATATTGTCGTTCTCGTCCGCCTCGAACGACACGCGGCGGGTGCTGTTGTTGGCTCCCATCGTCTCCCTGCAGGATCTGGTCTCTTATCTAAAGTTGCATGAAAAGTGAAGCAGGCAGGACACTTTTATTTTTGTGCAGCCAGATCTGGGCCCCTTTACTCCACAGGTTGAGATCTTCACTTCCTTAGCATGACGTTTTTAAATAACCCTGCGATGTGATTGGACGGGAAGGGTCACGTGGTAAAATTGAGCGATGCTGATTGGTTAAGGTTGGGAAGCGGTCGACCACGTAGAGGAGAGGTTGTTCTGATTTAAAGGGGCACATGTTATTTGGTAATTGTAAAAGGGATAATCAAGTGCAGGTGCAAGTACACTCAGTACTGGAGTTGAGGGGGGATGAGGGAAATAAAAACGGTCAAAATCATTCCCCCCTGAAATAAAAACCGTCCAAATCATCCCCCCTGTAAAACTGACATCCCCCCTTTCCATCCCTTATGTCATTTCATCAATGAATGTGGTTTTACTGCTATTTCAACATTTAGAGTCATCACCAGAAAAATAACACCAGAAAAATAACTTATTTGACAATTTTCACCTGTTTCAAGTAAATTTTCACTTGAAATAAGTAGAAAAATCTGCCAGTGGGTCAAGATTTATCTTCTCATTACAAGCAAAAAAATCTTGTTCCACTGGCAGATTTTTCTACTTATTTTAAGTGAAAATCTACTTGAAACAGGTGAAAATTGTTGTTTTTTCCAGTGATGAGTCTTGTTTTGAGTGTAATGAGATTTTTTTACTAAAATAAGACATTTTAACTATAAATAAGACAAATATTCTTGTTAACATTTTGAGTTTTTGCAGTGATCCATTTTACCTATCCTGTGAAGGACAGAGTCATATTGATAAGTTCAGAAAAGTGTTTTTTATTGTTGTGTTTTGATGTATTTGATGTAAGCCCAGTGGATATTTAAAGCTTACAGAAGGCTGCATTTAACTGCTGCTATGTCATTCCTGCAGTATTTCTGCAGGTGTTTTGGTCACTGCTATTATTTGTAATATATTATTATTTGTAATCAGCATAAATGATCTGTCCCCATATGATAAAATCCACCATCCCCCCTGATTTTTTTATTACAACTCGATGCAAGTAGAAGGTGTGGATATTGAAAGAGTTCATGAAAAGAAGTTTCTTGGTGTAATAATAGATGATAAAATCTCACTCAAAACATGTACAAAACGAGAAGCATCTCAGTAATCAATAAGGCAAAACATATTCTGGACCCCAAATCACTCCACATTCTCTATTGTTCACTGGTTTTACCATATTTAAATTACTGTGCGGAGGTTTGGCGCAATACGTATAAATGTACACTACAATCACTATCAATGCTGCAAAAACGAGCCATAAGGATCATTCATAATGCCGGTTACAAAGATCACACAAATTCACTCTTCTTAAAATCCAAAACATTAAAATTTACTGATCTTTCACTTTCACTTTCACTTTCAAACAGCACAAACTAAGAAGCAAAAAACAACATGCTTCCTGGAAATATTAAAAAAAAATTTTTATCAGAGATGGAGATTATAATTTAAAACATCTTTGTGTCCGCACAACACTAAAAACATTTACTATTTCTGTATGTGGAGTGAAGTTGTGGAACAGTTTGGGTCATAGCTCAAGCAACGTCCAAGCATGAGCCAGTTCAAACAGTGGTAAAAAAAATATGGTTTTCACAGGAAACAGGGAGGATGATGAGGATGAAAAACCAGCTGTTTCCACACATCATTTAGTCACTTGTCTACTTACATTATTTATTTTCTTTTTATGTAAATATGTACATATGTAATGTAAATATGTACATATGTAACTATGTATATTCATGAGGTGTTGGTACACAATATATGCAGTAGTTTGTGAATATGTGTTAAGACAGGATAATTAAATCAACTGAGGATTGTTAATTACTGAGAAGGGAGAAGGGGTAGGATTAAATAAACACATGCTTCTTTCTACTCCTTTTTCGGACATGGTAACATTGTTTTATTTTTTATTTTTTGTTGTTTTGACTATTTTGACTTGTGTGTTGTTTTTATGTTTTCTCATGTTCGGAATAAAGCTTATTTTCATTCATTCATTCATTCATTCATTCATTCATTCATTCATTCATTCACATGACAAGAACATTTCTATATTATATGGGCTGAAATTAAACGAAATCAGACACTGGAATGGAGTTCCCCAAAGTGAGACATTCAAATGTGCAGGAAATTGTGAAATCACAGTATTAGATCATAGGCAAGGCAATGCAAGTTTATTTGTATAGCACAATTAAACACAAGGTAATTCAAAGTGCTTTACATCAACATTAAAAGCAGCAAGACACAATTAAACAGTAAATAACAAATAAAATGAAATAAAATTATAAGAAAAGAGGTAAAATAATAAAAAAGCACAAGATGTTAAAAAGAGTACAGCTTACTCTGCTATTTTTTTTCATTTTGTGTGTATTTCCTGTTCTCTGCTGCCCACCACGGGTCACCTTCAGCACATAACCACCCCTTAGAGCTGTCATTTGTCTACAGAGCTGTCATTTGTCTATTTACTGTACAGTGAGCGAAAAATAACCAGGTCAAATTCCCTGTCTTGTTTGACCTGACTTGGCCAATAAACCTGATTCTGATTCTGAGGTAAGTATTTAATTTAAGAGTACGCTTCAGTAAACAGTAATGTTTTTAGCCCTGATTTGAAGGAGCTGACAGTTGGAGCAGACCTCAGGTCTACAGGCAGAGCTGTCTGGGAGATTTGCGAGGCCCTGTGCGAAATGGCTGGGGGGGGCCCTCATGCGTGAGCGTTACGAGCGCGCACGAAATTTTGGGGTTTTTCAAGTCAGATCGGTTGTCTATATGTGCAATTTTAACTCTCCAATTAGCAAAATACTGGATACCTTCTGCCTCATCATCATCTCTTGCCTCGACGCGGGGCCTCGACGCGGGGCCCCGCCGCGGCTGCTTGAAACCCGGTCGGTTCGGAGATTTTTGTAACAAATTTATCAAACGAGACTTTCAGAGAGGCAATAAACTCTTCCATTTTCTTTAGTTTTTTTCTTTTTTCATTCCCTGATGGAAATTTCCGGAATCTGTCTCGTTCTCCTAACATTGTGTGACAGTTTGTTCCAACTCCACCCGTCTGGATCAGAGCACCTTGTGTCAATGCGCTTGGTCTGACGCAGTTGTATCGAACAGACACGCGCATCATTGCACATATATTTATTGATATGCACAGTCTAGTACACATTTACGTCTGTAATGGAACGTGACTGTTGATATTTATAAAGGAAAAAAAAAAAATGGCCCATAGCGCAAGGCCCCTTGGGGCGCGAGGCCCCGTGCGGTCGCACGGTTCGCACACCCCTTGCGGCGGCCCTGTCTACAGGAAGTTTGTTCCACCGGTGAGGAGCAGAATAACAGAACGCTGCCTCACCTTGCTTGGTTCTGGTTCTGGAACCACAACAAACCAGATCCAGATGAAGCTCAGGGGTCTGGGAGCTTCATAGGAACTAACAGATCCAGCATGGATTTTGGTCCAAGACCATTCAGGTCTTTGTAGACCAGCAGTAAGATTTTAAACTCTATCCTTTCACTCACTGGAAGCCAGTGTAGTGATTTCATGACCGGTGTAATGTGGTCCAGTTTCCTGGTGTTTGTAAGAACTCTGGCGGCAGCGTTCTGGATCAGCTGCAGCTGCCTGATAGATTTCTTGTTAAGGCCTGTAAAGATGCCATTGCAATAATCCAACCTACTGAAAATGAATGCAGAACATAGCAGAACTATCCATCTTATTTATATAAAACTTCATATCCTCCTGCATTTCACTTCTTCAGAAGTTAGAAGTTTTTAGTTCCAACACCACTTACGAAGAGTGTGTGATTCTGTCCAGAGCACCAAGAATCAATTCAATTCATTTCAATTTTATTTATATAGCGTCTAATACAACAGAAGTTGTCTCTAGGCGCTAACCAGAGACCCAGAACATGACCCCCGAGCAATTATTACATAAACATAACCTAAACAATGACAGGTAAAAAACTCCCCTAGTGAGAGAAAACCCTTAAGACAAACAGTGGCAAGAAAAACTCCCCTTTAGGAGGAAGAAACCTGGACCAGGACCAGGATCATTAGGGAGGAACCTCCTGCCGGATCAAATTTATGGATGGAGGCCAGTGCAGAAATAGGAAAAGTTGCAGTTCATCAATTAGCCACTGGGGGCTGGCTCCAAAAGCAAATCAGTCTTCATTGCCCCGTGTAAAAACGTCTGACTTTGCATTAGAAATGAACAAAGTTACAGCCTGGGCCCAGTTGTTCAAAGGTAATCTGATCGGATTTTGGATTTGATTAAATCTTGAAAATGCGTTGTTGAAAACCAAAAACCAATTCTGAGATCGGCTTAAATCACGTAATCCAATTTTGGCTTTGATCTGGATAAAACCCTCAGTTCGAGTTGTTCCAAAGTTTTTAGTAGGATCTGGATAAGTTTGATCCAAAAACAGGTTTATTCTGATACCAGCAGTTCAGGGGGGATTTCAGGAACAAAATGTGATTTTAATCAAATTCAAACTGGTCAAATAAAAATCATTCATCGTGTAGTAAATATACATTTATGTACTGATATTTTTTTACATAGTTTTCAAACCATACAGTTGAAGTTTTATTCTACTTTGCATCACAGACCAGTAACGTAGAAATAAAATAATCCACTCCATATCTGTCGAAATCAAACAAAAAAGTATTCAATTCTAATTCAAATTGGAAACTTAATCCAAAAATCATTATTCAAAAATTGTTTCTGACAATGGCATCCCATACAGCATGACCAGTCACGCTCTCATTCTGAGAGAAAGTCGGAGGTATGTCTTCGTTTTCATCTGGCTCAGGTGCATCATTAACCTCATCACAGAGAGGGACCTTCCGCTTTGTAGCAATATTGTGTAATAATAATAATAATATTGGAAATACAAGCAAGTATGATGTTGCACACTCCTCGAGGTTCCACTTGAACATAATTTGAGTTGAGGCTGGCTCTTCAGAACTCTATTAAACACTCAATGGCACACCTTGATTTGGAATGAGCCGTGTTGAAGCGTGCCTGCTCAGGTAGGGTGACCATATTTAGATTTTCAAAAAAGAGGACACTCGGCCCGGCCACGAGATAGCCTACTTAAATGATACTTGCAGTTTACTCAAAGATTCCTTATAATTTTAATATATTTAAAGTTTATATGTGTGGATAGAATATTCAGTTATATTACAAAATAATATCTCTCAAAGACAGAAATTCAGATAGGCTTCTCAGAAGTTACTCAACTTTCTTTATTATATCTAAAATAATTATCCTTTTCAAGTTTCAAATATAAAAATAAATAAATATGAATGTAAAATAAATTAAAAATCTCTGGAATGAAATAATGATTGAAATAATGTCTCTTCTGTATTACAAAAATCAACTTGTAAAATAATAGCTCTCTTTTCAAGTCTTACTGGACAAATAAATAAATAATATGAAATAATGTTCTAAATAATACCTCTTCTGTATTCTGTATCCAACTTTAACAAAATATCTCTCACTAACTTTTCAGTGTAATGTAAATAATAAAACAGTAGCCTCAGAAGATATTGTGTGGTGTTTCACAGTATGTAATGCCAATGCACCCTCCGCTGCATTTACAGCATCCTCTGTTTTTCCGGGTCTAACAAAGACCTCGGTCAACTTTGAAGAGCTACTCTCACCTCGCGCTGCCTTCTTATGTTTTTCTGTGTGGATGTGAGCTGCAAGGTCCCTTCCCCGGCACCTTTATTGGACACAGAAACATAAGTGCCAGCTTTGCACACGGCGCACTCAGCCTCCCATATGTCCCGACCGGGTTTGTACATTGTAGGGATGCAAATTATCGATTATTTCAGTAATTGACAGTTGATAACCTTATCGATCGATCATCGATTAGTTGATAAGCGGCGTTCTATTTCGTCCCTACTGACCGCCAGGCGGTGCTGTAAGCACTGGATATCTCCCCTCGCGCATGCGCATGTCGAGTACAATACCAACAATGTCACGTCACCCGTGACCCCTGCATGACCCCCGGAAGGGTATATCTTCCGGCGTCAGCATGGGATCGACTCCTTATTCTTCTCGCATCGCGCGTCTGAAGTACAGGACGGAAATAGGAGCTTTGTGAAGCTTCTTCCTTTCCTCCCTAAGAAACCGCCGGCCTCGGTGCAGCTTCGTGCCATTCAGGTAGGAGTAACGATTTTTTTCGTCCTCCGAGAGGCTGTGGCCGCGCGGTATTGATGGTGTCGGGTTGCGGCGGCGTCTCCCCGCCCCGCCCCCCTGCGCGGCTGACAGAAGGTAAGCTGTCAGCTGCGCCTGACACCTGATCACAATCTGCGCAGGGAGACAGCGTTTCGCTTCCTCTCCCCACTTTATTAATGTGACAACATTATTTTTTCCTTGCAGATTATTTTTTTCTTTTGAAAAAAAAAAAAAAAAAAAGGAAAAAAAAGAAGACAGAAAAGGATTATTTTTTTCTTTTGAAAAAACAATACAAACACCTTTTTTGGTCTTTCTTACAGCCGTGTTGAAGTCCACGCCCCTCTCCCACCGGCACATTTGTGGTGACGGCAGCGTTTCGCTCCCTCTCCCACTTTATTAATGTGACATTATTTTTTCCTTGCAGATTATTTTTTTCTTTTGAAAAAAAAAAAAAAAAGGAAAAAAAGTAGACAGAAAAGGATTATTTTTTCTTTTGAGAAAAACAACACAAACACCTTTTTTGGTCTTTCTTACAGCCGTGGTGAAGGCAGCGTTTCGCTCCCTCTCCCACCGGCACATTTGTGGTGACGGCAGTGTTTCGCTCCCTCTCCCACTTTATTGATGTTACAGCATTATTTTTTCCTTGCAGATTATTTTTTTCTTAAAAAAAAATATATATATAAGAAAGGAAAAGAACAGCGCCCTTTTGACCTGTTTTGCAGCCGTGGTGACGGCGGCGTTTCCGCTCCCTCTCCCACTGGCTCGTTCAGGGTGACGGCAGCATTCGCTCCCTCTCCCGCTTATTGATGTGACATTATTATTTTTCCTTGCAGTTATTTTTTTCTTTAAAAAAAAAAAGGAAAGAAACGAGAGAGGATTGTTCTCTTCTTTTTGAGTAAAGACGCCTATTTTTGCCTTTTCTCATAGCCGTGGTGACGGCAGCGTGGCCCTCCCCTCTCCCGCCTGCATATTGGCGGTGACGGCAGCATGCTCGCTGTGGTGACGGCAGCGTTTCCGCTCCCCTCTCCCACTGACACCTACGTGGTGATGGCGGCTCGTCCGCTCCCTCTCCCACCGGCACATCCGTGGTGACGGCAGCGTGACCGCTCCCCTCTCCCACCGACACATTCGTGTGGACGGCAGCGTGACCGCTCCCACCGACAGATTCGTGTGGCTGGCAGCGTGACCGCTCCCACCGACACATCCGTGGTGACGGCAGCGTGGCCGCTCCCCTCTCCCACCGGCATATTGGTGGTGACGGTAGCGTTTCCGCTCCCTCTCCCACTGACACATCCGTGCTGACGGTAGCGTGACCGCTCCCCTCTCCCACCGGCATATTGGTGGTGATGGCAGCGTGCTCGCTGTGGTGACGGCAGCGTTTCTGCTCCCCTCTCCCACTGACACATCCGTGCTGACGGTAGCGTGACCGCTCCCCTCTCCCGCCAGCATATTGGTGGTGACGGCAGCGTGCTCGCTGTGGTGACGGCAGCGTTTCCGCTCCCCTCTCCCACCGACACCTACGTGGTGACTGCAGCGCGTCCGCTCCCCTCTCCCACCGGCACATCCGTGGTGACGGCAGCGTGACCGCTCCCAGCGACACATTCGTGTGAATGGCAGCGTGTCCGCTCCTCTCTCCTGCCAGCACATCCGTGGCGACGGCAGCGTGTCCGCTCCCTCTCCCACCGGTCGCTGTGATGGAGCGTTCATGCCCAGGGTGCATGGCCGCCCTGGACCCTGCGGATGACCAGGACCTCTGCGTGTCGTGCCTCGGCCCTGAGCAGCGGGGCCGTCGGCCAGCCTCCCCTCATCTCAGCCGGGGTCTTCTCTGAAGCGATCGGCAAAGAGAGTGGTGGGGGCCCCCAAACGACGGCGGATGACGAGCCAGCTCTCCTCGAAGGTAGATCGCTTGGCTGCCGACATGGAGCAGATGAAGGCACCCCTCCTCAATCTGCAACCTGGTACTGGCCAGGTGGAACCTGCCATGCCAGAGTTTGCTCTGGGGTCGCCACCGCCGCTGCCGGAGGACGCCATCTCCATTGCAGCCTCGGCGAGCCACTTCAACGTGTCATCAGGGGACCCGGCCTCACAGCGCTCGGGGTTCTCCTCGCACTCATCTGCCCAGAGCTCTCGGGAGGGGACGGTTTGTTCCTCCGTGCAGAGCATTATCCGCACTGCCCTGGCACACTTGCAGCCGAATGCACCGCGTGCGGAGGTGGCCTCTAGCGCCTTCCACAGGCGCAATCCTTCTCCGGTGGAATTCACATTCCGTCTTCGTCTGATTTTTTTGAGGGAGCTGCACTCATGCTGGAGAGATGTCACAGCCGGCTGATGACCGTGCTCTGACGGCGATGGAGGACGCTGCTGTGGCTGGTCTCCACCACATGCCCCCCCCATCGAGCCCTCCATTGCAGCACTGATAGTGGCTCCTGATGAGGCTCTGAAGCCAGATCCCAAGTGCCCCTCTACCCAGAGTAGGGTTACTGATGGGCATATTTGTAAGGCTTATGAAACAGCGGCACGCATCGGCCGGCTGGGGAACACCCTTTCTCATCTGCTACTGGCTCTCTCCACCTCCCTGCAGGATGCACAGGTGGATGATTCCACACAGGACATGTGTGACATATCCCTACAGGCTTTTTGCCTCCCAAACGAGGGAACTGGGGCGGCTGATGTCCACCCTGGTGCACACGCGCCGTCATGTCTGACTGGCGCAGTCACCCCTGACGGAGACTGCTCGTAGGGTTCTTCGTCAGGCACCGGCAGAACCGGGCGAGCTGTTTGGGGCAACTGCCCTGGAAGCTCTGAACCGCACCGCCCTGGCCGATGAGACCAGGCAGCGGCTGGTGTACCTTCACAGGGGTGCGGCCACTTCCTGTACACCGGGAGGCCCTTCCCCGGCCCCCGGGCCTCGCCCCCGGCCGCCTGCCCACGGCTGGCGCGGCTTTCAGCGGTCTGTGAGTCAGCCTGCTGGTGACTTTCGCCCCCCTGTGCGCGGACCGTCCCACCAGCGTCGGGGCGTTGATCCCGACCGTCGCCCCCCCGGGACGTCCGGAGCCCAGGGGAGACGGCGCTAAGGCCACGGAGCCGGTCGTCAGCTACTTTTCCGGCAGCAGCTCGGTTACTGGGCTGCCTGCTCATTGGGGCCCGGGTGGTTTCCACCCTAGCCCAGGGGTACGTATTGCAGTTCCAACACCGGCCTCATACCTCCGGCCGGGTTGAGATGACCATCGTCAGAGACCCGGCAAACATTCCGGCTCGGGCTCAGGTGTTGCCCGCCCTACTGGCCAAGAGCGCCATCATGCCGGTGGACCCCCCGCCGCGGCCTGGGGGTTCTACTTGAGCTACTTTCTTGTCAGCAAGAGAGATGACGGACAGATTGACCACAGCAGATGCTCTGCGTTGGTCAGGAGGAAGTGGTTTGCAACTGTGGACCTACAGGCCGCTTGTTTCACGTGCCGGTCGCGGCACGTCACCGGTAGTTCCGGGGGTTCGCCTACCGGGGCCACCGTTGTCGGTTCAGGGTGCTCCTGTGCGGGCTCTCCCTGTCACCGAGGATTTTTTTCACCAGGTGCGTGATGGCAACCCTTGCCCCTCTTATACCTTTGGGCCTGCTGTCGCTACGCCCCCTGCAATGTGGCTGGACGGCCTCGCCTGGATGCCAAGAGGCACGGGCGCAGGCTGGTCAGGGTTTCGCGGGTGTGTGTCTATACCCATGCACCCTGGAAAGGCGGGACATTCCGGCTGAGGGGTGTGCCCTTAGGCGCTGTCCCCTCCCTGCCGGGAGGCTGTCATCAGTAGTCCTCCCGGGTCCGCACGTGCCACATCAACGTGCTGGAGCTCTGGGCTCTGCACTTCACACTAACATTTTTTGCAACTCCTGTGGGGGAGGCACGTGCCGGGTCGGTCGGACAGTGTGTCCACTGTTCCTTGATCGGCCACCAGAGGGGGCCCCGACTCTGCACAGCTGCTGCAGGTGTCCCGGGGACTCCTAGCGTGGACAGCTCCTCGCCTGCCCGGCCTTCGGGCGATGTTCCTGCCTGGAGACAGGAACCGGGTGACGGACTTCCTCTCCCGGCGCAAGCCGCCTTTGCAGGGGGTCCTCCAGAGGGCTCACGGGCTCCTCCTGGTGGCCCCCTTCCGACCGGGGAAACATAGTTTCCACTGCTGCGGAGGCTCTGCTGCGACACAACATGACGCCCCCCAGAGGGACCGTCTTTTCCAGCCGGGGATTCAGGTTTTGCACCCCGACCCCGTCGTTTTTGGCTCTGAGTCTGGCCGCTGCGGCGCCCGACCCATTGTTGTCAAGCTGTCCTGAACCCGTCAGGGCTGGCATCTCGAATGCCCATATGCCTCCCACCCGCCTCTGGTATGAGTGCGAGTGGGGGAGATTCTCTGCCTGGTGTGCAGACGGGGCAGAGGACCCTGTTCTTTGCCCCGTGGCCACGATCCTGGGGTTCCTTTCGGTCCCTCCTGGATGGTGGCCGTGCTCAGTCCACTTTAAGGGTGTATGTGGCGGTCATTTCGTCGCAACATGCCCTGGTTGAGAGTGCCACGAGCTCTTTCTCAGGGGGGCTCGGAGGCTGCGCCCCCCCCCCCCCCCCGAGGAGCCCGAAGGCCCCGGTTTTCGATTCCATTCGATTTTTATATAGCGTCTAATACAACAGATGTTGTCTCTAGACGCTTTCCAGAGAACCTGAACATAAACGTACATATAAACCCCGAGCAGTGTGGGACCTGCCCATGGTGCTAGGTGCCCTCTCTTCTCCACCCTTTTGGGCTCTTGGCCCGGGTGGGCCTGAAGTGGCTCTCTATGGAGATAGCTTTTCTCCTCGCCATGACATCGGCGAGTCGATGAGTTACATGCCCTGTCAGTCAGCTCAGGGGCTACGTTGTGGCCGAACGATGCGTTCATGCCCTAGGTCCTGCAGAGAGTGGGCCAAGCCCTTTGTGCCCCGTACGGGCCCTCGCTGCTTATGTTACCGCGCCTGTGCGACGGTCGGAGCAGCTTGTTCTCTGCCATGGTGGCCCCAACAGGGGGCGTGCTGTTTCTGGACAGCGCCGTCCCACTGGGTGGGCACCAATCGCAGTATAAAAGCAATAAACTATGCCAGACTGTACAGTTCAACAGCCACACTTCAAAGTTTGACATTTCCCACTTCCACATACTACCAAGTACGGTCTAAAACAGCTTTTTAAACAGAAATGTGTCATTAGTATCAGTTTTTTCCACTGCCAATCACGTGAATATAGTGTATATACAGTGTTGAATCATAATTCTACTGATAACTTCTGCAACCTACGTTTCCTGAAGGCAACATGACTGAGGAAGGTCCCCCGCCTTCTATCTTAAGCTGTCACTCATGATGCCACGCCCCTCTCAGTCGATGCCACGCCCCCCACGCCACATCGGGGCCAAAAGTCTGAAACTGAAAAAAAAATTTGAAACTGAAAAAAAAGAAGTGAAACTGAAAAAAAGATGTGAAACTGAAAAAAAAGATCTGAAACTGAAAAAAAGAAGTGAAACTGAAAAAAAGATGTGAAACTGAAAAAAAAGATCTGAAACTGAAAAAAAGATTTGAAACTGAAATAAAAAGTTCTGAAACTGAAAAAAAGATCTGATACCGAAAAAAAAACATTTTAAACTGTAAAAAATAATTTTCAGGTTCAAATTTTATTTTCAAATTAGCAAAACTTTTGGCCTTGATTTGGCTCCATACCGTGTGCCCGGTAAGCGACACCGCCGGTGTCTGCTGCTTTCTTGTTGAGTGTTGGAGATCCACCCACAAGGCAGCCTCTCTGGGTTTACGTCACACACGCTGACCCAAACAAGGATAACCGGGGGGCGCACACACATATACACACACACACACACACACACACACACACACACACACACACACACACACACACACACACACACACACACACACACACACACACACACACACACACACAAAAGGAAAACCGGACATTATCATCAATTTATAAAACCGCCCCGGACGCCCCGGACAGGACGTAAAAAGTGGACATGTCCGGGGAAAAGAGGACATTTGGTCAGCCTATGCTCAGGTGTGTTTGATGCAAGAAAAGGGGCCATGGTAGGAGTGGATAAGCGCTGTTTCCTAATATTATGCCATCAGAATACGTGCATCGTGGACAGATCCAGACCACTTCACAACACAGTTAGTGATGAGGAGTTCAGCATCACCCACAAGTTGTATGTTTATGCTGTGCCTTCCTTTCCCGCTCATGTAGTCCCGCTCTCTCTCATGGAGGGCTTGTGTACACACATGAGTGCAATCAATAAACCCAATAGTGTTGGGCATGTCCCCCAAGAGTAAGAACTTGTGCTTGGAAATCTGGTCATTCCTTGGAAAACAAACAAGCTGATTGACCAGGCTGGCCAAAGTGACAAAGTGTGTAAATGCCACAGGATCCGTCCAGAAGAGGTCGACTGATCAGATCGAACTTAGATGGAAGAATTTAAAGGCCAAAGAAACAAAGGACCACTTTCAGGCAAAACACACTCAAACAAGCAACAAACCGTTCAAGCGAGGTGAATACACTGACTTGGTTTTGACATTATTGAAGGGGAGCGTTCACAAGCTCTACGTGGGATTCAAGGTGTTGCAGGCGAATGGGAATTAGATACTGATGCATAGGAAACAATGATCCCTGATCTCAGTACAGTTACTGTGGAAGAAGTTGGAGAAGGTGGATCTGCACAAGTAGAGACACTTAACACTGCAACAGGAAGTCAAAGAGGCTTAAAACATCCTTTGTCAAAGAAAGACGATGATGACTATAGGACACTTCTTAAACGAGCAGCGGTACAGATTCGCCTGGCAGAGGAACAAATTGAATTTAAAATTTGTCTCCTTCTATTATACATCCGGATCAAACAGGCTTCATTAAAGGTAGACATTCGTCTACTAATATTCGCAGATTATTAAATATTATAGACTATTCGAGTATCAATAAACAGGAGACTACTATTATATCTTTAGACGCGGAAAAAGCATTTGATAAGGTAAATTGGAAGTTTCTATTGGCAACTTTGCATAAATTTGGATTTGGCGAATCTTTCATTGACTGGATAAAAATATTATACAACTCTCCCAAGGCACGTGTAAGGACAAATGATCAAATCTCTACAAGTTTTACCTTGCAAAGAGGCACTAGACAGGGTTGCCCTCTCTCTCCCTCATTATTTGCAATATTTATTGAACCTTTAGCAGCAGCTATTAGACAAAATCAAAATATTAAAGGTATACAATGTAAAATATTAGAGCACAAAATAAGTCTTTATGCGGATGACGTACTCCTCTTCCTCCAGAACTCACGATCTTCACTATCACAGACAATTGCACTTATAGAGGGATTTTCATCTCTGTCTGATTATTCTATTAATTGGTCTAAATCCACTGTTTTGTGTGTTAACTGCAATTTTAGGAATATAACCAATACTCAATTACAATCAGGGAACATTAGATATTTAGGCATAAACATCTCCCCTAGGCTGTCAGAGTTAATAAAATTAAATCATGTTCAGCTTATAAAGAAAATAGAAGATGATCTTTCCAGATGGAGCTCTCTCCCCATTTCGCTCATGGGTAGAATAGCCACCATTAAAATGATGGTTTTACCAAAAGTAAATTATTTTTTCTCAATGATACCATGCAAACCCCCTCTTTCCTGGTTTAAATCGTTGGACTCATATGTATCAAAATTTCTGTGGAAAAATAAAACTCCACGTATTAGTTTAAAGACATTGCAAAAATCCAAAGAATATGGAGGTTTAGAATTACCTAATTTTCAGTATTACTTCATAGCCAGTAAGTTACAGTATATTGTAAAATGGTCAAAAGATCATCCTTTAGATAGTCAATGGCTGGACTCAGAGCAAGTGTTTTGTAATGAACTAGAAATCTCAGAGTTACCATTTATTAGTCAAAGTATCAAACGTCATCAATGTTTCAAAAGCATTAATATTAGCACAACTTTATCAGCTTGGTGGGAATTTCTTAAAATAGCTAAAATTTCACTTTTTCCATGTGACCGTACACCCATATGGAACAACCCAGACATCGTGAAAAAGGATAAAAAGATGGTTAACTTCGTTCAATGGAGAGATCAAGGAATTCGGTACTTACAGCACGTAATTGTAGGAGGACAGTTTGTACCTTTCAATACACTTATTGTTCAATACGGAGTTAGCAGGAATACATTTTTAGAGTATCAACAACTTAAGGCAATAATAAATAAAACATACAAAATTAGCCAATTAGATTTACAACTTCCCGCTAAGATAATAGATTTATTGAATCTAAGCACTTTAAAGTTGTTATCAAAACTCTACAGGTTAGTGTCTAAACTGGACGATTCAGTCTCTCTCCCGATCTCTAAGTGGGAGGCGGATCTCTCTCTTAATACCGACCAGTTTTCTTGGTCACAAATATGCTTAAATACGTTTACTATGACTAAAAACCCAAACCTACAACTTATACAGTACAAAGTTCTTCATAGAATACATTATACTGGACAAAGGATGTTCCAGATGGGCTTTGTCACCTCTAATATCTGTTCACAGTGCACAGAGAACACCCCAGATAATTATATGCATGCTTTATGGTTCTGTACACCGGTACAGAGGTTCTGGAAGGAGATTTGTGAGGATTTATCCACATGGATCAACCACAGAATCCCAGTGTGCCCCACGGTATGTATATTAGGTCACCTGGGAGACACTCAAATAGATCCTAATTGGACACACCGGGTTCTCACTGCCTTATGTATCGCAAAGAAAACCATTCTAGTAAATTGGAAACAAAAATCCAGTTTATGTATCAACCATTTTAGGAATCTTTTATCAGATCATATTAGTAGTGAGATAATGTCTGCCTCCACTGAACAACATTCGGCTGAATTGCACTCTCTGTGGTCCCCGTTTATTGGCTTCGTTACCTAGTGGGGGCGGGGGGGTGGTGATCTCGTAGCCCTTGGGGTTGGGGGTCGGCTTGGGGGGTCTGGGGCGCGGGCCTCGGGTGGCCCCTGGGGGGCGGTGGGGGGGGCCGCGGGGCCCTGTCCCTAGCCGGTGGGGGCCTTGGGGGCCTGTGGGGGGGGTTACCTCATGGCGGTGGGGGGGGGGTGGCTGGGGAGGGCTCGGGCGGGGGGCTGTGGCTGGGGCGTCTCCGGGCCTCCCGGGGGGGCGGGGCCGTGGACGTGGGGGTCCCACCCGGAGGGCCCGGCCCTGCCTGGGTGGGGGGTGGCTGTCTGCGCTGGGGGGGCATTGCTGCCTTGGTCCTCCGTCGCTGGGCGGGGGCCAAGTGCCCCTGCGGATGTGGGGACTCCGGGACCCTTGGGGTGTCCGCCGGGGTGGCCTCGGGGGGGGGTGGGGCCGGGTCCGGGGAGCGGGCCTCCCCTGACCGGGGGGTGCACGGGCGGGCGCGACGGTGGGGTGGCACCATTCCCAGGTATCTATGTCTTATGTTGTCAGTATGAATGGGAGGATGTTGGACCGTTTCCCCCTCCGTCTGGGGGCTCCGGCGGCGCCGGGGGCGCCCTTGGAGGTACGGTGGGGCCCTTGCCCGGCTCGGGGGGCCGGCCCCCGTCTACTGGACGGCCGGTGGGGGGACGCGGGTGTCTTATCAGGGCCGGCTTTGCTGGTCCTGCTTCCTGGCTTCGGCCTCCGCTCCCCCTCTTGCCCCCCCTACACGATTCATACGCACATAGGCGAAAGGCGGGGGGTCCGGGTCGTGGGGGGCACTGTCCCGCGGGGCCTGGCACTCCCCGCCTCACGGTTTTAACAGCAAAATAGACACTGCACATTCAACACTTAATAAATACATTTGACAAGGACACGTAGTTCGGGAGGGGGGGGGGTCTGTGTCAATCGATACTTGGCCCTCCCTCCTCCCTGTTTTTATGGCATTAATCACATGCACTCAACACAAGGGGCGGGAGGGGGTCCCACATCACCCGCTTTCCCTCACCGGCCTGGGCCTGGGACGGGTGGGTCGGGTTACCCGGGCCTGGCGGGGCCCGCCGTGCAGCCTGGGGTGCCTTCTGGCGGTGCTGGACCCCCCCGGGGAGGGGGAAACGGTGCGTGATTGTATGTCTGTGTCGGTGGGAATGCGGTATGGAAGAGTCCTGCCATGGAGGATTTGAGCCTCCATTGGCAGGACATCAAAAACTTAATAATTTATCAATATTATTTTATACAAAGATGGTTATTATTATTATTATTATTATTAGTATTATTATTAGTATTATTATTATTATTATGTATAGTATATTATATTATTATTAGTATAGGTATCGAATAGGTGAATGGATGAATGAATGGGATGCCTGGGTCTGGGGCCCTCCGTTGTCGGGCCTGCGCGGGTGTCGCCTTGTTGGGGGGTTCCCTCTCTCCGGGCCCGTCTCCGGTCCCCCCCGCTGCCTCTACGGCGGGGCGCCCCTCTGGTCTTGGAGGGCCACTTTCGTGGGGGACGGGTGCGCCTGCCCGCGTCGGCGGCCGGGGCGGCTCTGTCTCTCCGGGCAGGCTGGCCCCCTGCCGGGTGGGGGTCGTTGGCCTGAAGGGTGAGGGCCTCCTGGCCGCGTGTCCGGCCCGGACCGGGTGGCCGGGGATTGCCTGGGTCGCGGTCCGCCGCCGCGGGATCCCTGGCTGCTTCTTTCCGCGCCGTGGGGGCCCCGCCCGCGGGCCCCCTCGGCCGCCGCCGGGTGGGGGGGGGGCCTCGCAGGCGGTGGGTTGCCTCCCTCCTACTTCTCCCCTCTGTGGGGTTGCCGGTGGCCTGGGTTCCGGGCTCTTCCTTGTCGGCCTCTGGTCTCGCGGGTGGCGGGGTTGCTCCCCCCCCTCCCCCACTATAGATACACTTCAGGTGGAGCTTTGTTTGGTTTATTACACACACACACACACACACACACACACACACACACACACACACACACACACACACACACACACACACACACACACACACACAGTCATTTAGTCACATGCATACACAGGCTCTCTAGTTTTTGGGTTTAGGTAGCGGTAGCGATAGCTTAGCTCAGACTGCGATCAGATCTCAAGATTTAGGTCGATTGCTGTTCGTGTTTTGGATGGCTCCGTGCCGGTTTCGTGCTTTGTTTGTGGTTTTTTTGTTGCAGATTTCCAGTGCTTGACGTGTGTCTCCGTGTGTTCCTGCTTCCTGGATTGGCAGTGGATGTCGTCACCCCCCCCCCATCACCCCCCCCAAAAAAAAAAAAAAAAAAAAAAACCACTGGGTTTGTATGTGTATATTTATGTATGTGTACGCATATGTGTGCGTATATATGTATATATTACATATAGTAATAATGCACATATATACACTTTTGGTTTCTACCGTCATGGTATCAATCAATAATATGTGTGCAGACAAGGTAAAAAAAAAAAAAAAAAAAAAAAAAAATTGTCTCCTGAAAGTGCAGCCTCAAATGTCCATAGAAAAAGAAGGCCGAATGTGTGCGTGTGTGTTTCCCTCATGTTTCAAGGTTGACATTTTTTAGTTTGAATTTGAAATGTGGAATGTGATATGGTCTGGCTGGTCAAAAGATATTGAAAATGGGATGTTTGCACCTCGTGGCCTTCAGTCTGATATGCAGTCTAATTTAGAGCACTCATTATCTGGATTTGGTAAGTTTAAAATATTTATATTTGGATCAGATTTTTAACAACTGGGAGAAAACTGAGGTGGATTACGTGATCCTGGATTACAAGAATGGGATTTCAAAATCTGAATAGTTTTTATCCACACTACAGCCTTCAAACAACTGGGCCCTGGTTCCTAAACAGCTTTTGGAGGCATAGCTTGTACAATATCAGGTAAAATTACATAAAACACTAGTTTTATGTATACTTTGTAGTGTAGACTTTGGTACGGTGGCCAGTTTAGCCAGTGGTTGGCCATCATCAGGCTAACGAGTCAGCAGCCTGTGCTGACCCAGTATCAACTAACTGCAGCATTCATTTCTGATTAAAAACTATTTTTGAAATGCGATGTCCCACTGCAAACTCCGCAGGTCCTCCGGGTGAAGAAGTTGGACACTATGGCTAACTTTTATTGACATACAGTTGGGTGTGTGTGATGGGGAAAAAAGTATTTCCCATATTTGATGAAACCCAAACCGCTGAGAGCGGCAGAATATAGCTTTGGGCGACTGAATGTGCAAACTACTCTGCCCAAACAAAGACAGTGAGAACACCTTAACAATGTTTTGTCTACTATAATTAATTATCCTCAATGCTTCAAAATCAGTATGCTCCTTTGTTTCATTATCATTCTGCATCGAGATGCCTGATGGATGTTCCGACCTTTTTGCATGCAATTGTTTAATTAAATCTACCAAAATCTGAATCATCTCTCAAGTCTTATTCTTGGTAACCTAGACACTCAGTTTTCAGTCCAGTTATTCACCTAGTTGGAAATAATGTGTTAAAGAGGTTTAGCAGGTTTTTCCACAACAGTGGGTTCCAGCCAGCTTCCAGGGTTAGGGGTTAGGGGTTCATCCCGCCCATTTTTAACCTGGTGCCTTGCATAATGAGGAAAAGAAGAGCTTAAAAAAATCACTCTTCAGAAATCCTATTGGTAATGTCACTTGTGGGTTTGTCTAGTAACTTTTATGGTCTATCCTCTACCCCTAAACCTGGCTACTTCCAACAGAACTCTAGGACATGAAGCTCTTCTACTGGATTTCTGTGGTATTTTAACTAGACATCATCACACCTGATTCTAATTAATGGTCATTATCAGCTTGTCATCAAGATCTGCACAAGTTTGTTAATGACAGTCATTTGTCTCAGGCTGTGCTGAAGCAGGGGAACATCTAGAACAGGGGTCGGCAACCCAAAATGTTAAAAGAGCCATATTGGACCAAAAAAACAAAAAACAAATATATCTGGAGCCGCAAAAAATTGAAAAGTCTTGTATAAACCTTAGAATGAAGAAACACATGCTGCATGTTATATTAGTTAGTAAGTTTTCATTATGCATTTCGAGAAAGTCGAAATGTTGAGGAAAAAAGTCGAAATGTCGAGAAAAAAGTTGAAATGTCGAGATTAATGTTCAAGTACAATCTCGAGAAAAAAGTCGAAATGTTGAGAAAAAAGTCGAAATGTTGAGAAAAAAGTCGAAATGTTGAGAAAAAGTCGAAATGTTGAGAAAAAAGTCGAAATGTCGAGAAAAAAGTCGAAATGTTGAGAAAAAAGTCAAAATTACGAGAAAAAGTCGAAATGTCGCGATTCAATAGGAAAGGAAAAAGGAAGAAAAAAGAGAAAAAGGAAAAAAAAGAAAAAAGAAAAAAAGGAAAAAAGAAGGAAAAAAAAAGAAAAAAGAAGAAAAAAATGAAAAAAAGAAAAGGAGAAAAAAAGGAAAAAAGAAAAAAAGAAAGAAAAAAAAAGATTTAAAAAAAAAAGGTCAAACATTTTTGAAAAAGCTCCAGGAGCCATTATGGCGGCGCTAAAGAGCCGCATGCGGCTCTAGAGTCTCTAGGGTTACTGATCCCTGATCTAGAACATGCAGGACCGGGTTAAAGACCACTGAACTAGACTATGTCACATTTCATCAAAGTCTGTTTAAATAAGATTATAATATGTATCCTTGACCAAAAAATAAAGTTTAATGTCATTAAAGTCATTGTCTATTGAATAAACTATGTAAACAGTTAATGTGGGTCTTGTGCTGCATCATGTTTTTAAATACCCCAAATCAAAACTGCTGCTTTTGTTATTTTAATAATACAGCTTTACATGCTTATCAGAGACTGCCCACTTCTAACTTAATAAAAGGCATTTTTGCTGTTTGCTTACATCAGTAAGAAAATTGTGTTTTTATTCAACAGTGCTTTCTAATCAAAGATTTGTATTATCACGCGCTACGTTGTTAAGTAATTCAAAACCTGTCAGCGTACCTGCCAAAAATGAAAAGAAATTAACATAGTATGTCAGCTAATACAATTTATTTTGAACTTATACACGCTGGGGAGAAAAACAAAAAAGAAAAACACTTCCTTTCAACTCGTTTTTTATTATATCAGTACGTCAGTGTAACATGTTGTGGTATGAATTATATTGGATTATTCAAGTGATTCAAATACAAGCACATCCCTTTTTATTTGTCATGAAAATGCTGCGAGATCTGAGAAAGAAAAGGTTTTTTTAACAAGCAGTGACATTCATGGTTGAAGTCAATACAAATGTCATTATGTGTTTTTGTTGTCGTGTTCTTGTTCATTTTAAATTAACAAATAGAAAAACAGAATCAATCTAAATAAAAAACTATGACTGAAAGAGAAGCCGGGGGGAGAGTGTATGTGTAACATGAATGGGGACAAACTGACAAGACAGCAGTTGCATTTTCAAAATAACATTGGTAGAATGAGGTGCCAAGTCAATCAAGGTAAGCAATGACAGCTCTTAAAATAGAAACGCAGCTGCAGCGACAGGAGAAGAAGCAATAGAAATGGAAATCTTGACCCATTGTGTGGCCACATTCAGTGGTCATATCTGACACTCTTTGTTTTCAGACTGTTTCCATCTGCAGCAGTAACATTCAAGCATCCACAGATCCACTCTCAGGTTGGGAAACCGGCTGGACTTGCAACTTAATCGTCTTCATTTTAGTAATTTCCATTTTTAATTAGAAAAACTACATTTAAAAAAAAGAAGCTTTTTTCCCTTAAGAAAGACTCATTTCAAATTAATTTGACAGATTTGTGGCTCTTTCCAAAATGTAGATCTTCTATATTTCCCGAACAAAAGCTAAACTAATTATTCAAATGAGAAACTTAACTATATCTGTTGATTAATGACCAATTAATATGATTTTCCGAAATTAGTTTTTAAAAAGCCAACGCGAAGCGTCTGTGAGCAGCATTTCTTAGGGCCAATCCCAATACACCCCCTACTTTCTACCACTACCCCTAAAAAAGAAGCCACAGATTTTAGGGCACTTGAAATCTTCCCAGGAGCCTGTCCCAATACTCCCCCTACTCCTACTTAGGCGCTGTCTACTAATATTATACTAATACTAATATTACCCCCAACCTGGGCTCAGTTTATCCAAATAACGCCTGTTAAGAAATTTGATCTGATGTTTTAGGCGATGAGAAGAGCCGCCGGCTCGGAGCAGCAGCAGCCGGAGTACAGACGTGATCGCCCTGCGCCGTCGTCCCGGGGAGAAACCTGCAGCTCTGTGGAGAATTACCGCTGGCTGAAATAAATTATTTAGGAAGATAAATGTTGGTTTAATACAGTGGTTCTCAAACTTTTTTCGTCATTCCCCATTTTGAACAAGTGGGGATTTTCAAGCCCCACTTGCCCCGTCGCCCCAACAAAAATCTTGAGGAATTACTTCAAATTATTTTAAATGTATTGAAATTACTAGCACCAAGTATATCAGTCATATTTGATACTGAATCAAAATCAAAAACAACAAATAACACAAAGTTCAAAAAGAGAAAATAAAAGTGCAGTTGTGCTATCATAACTTAATTTGCAAAAACATAAACAAGTGAACTTTCCCTGCATTAGTGGCTGCAGTGTTGCCTGTTTTGCACTGAACATCTTTTCAAAACGAGGTTGCAGGTTGGAAACTGCCACTCTCAAATCATGCTCAATGTTGAGCTGGGATCTGTACTTAGTTTTTAGAGAAGCAACAGCTGAAAAGCTTCTCGCAGAGATGTGAAGTGGCAAAGGGAAGAATGATGTTTAAAGCTTTCTGTCCGATGCTGCAAATAGGCTATTGTCCCGCTGCAATTAACAGTCCAACGTCAATCGTTGTTTTTGCACTTTAGTTCCAGGGTACATTTTTCTCCGGTCCCCTAATGCTTTTTACCGTATTTGTAGGACTATTAGGCGGATATAAACGTCTTTTTTTTATTTTTAAATATACCGCACGCCCAATGACGCAATTCGCCCATAGTATTATTGTAAAGGCTGATTTATGAGGATTTATTTGTGGGCTGACGTGTCTGCTGGGTTGGACTGTTGTTCGGGCTTTTGCAAAAGCCGGCATCATTTCCGAGGGGCTGTACGGCAGGAAAATGACTCGGCTATCAGCGCGGCCAGAGAGCTGCGGGCTCTGCCCGTCGCAGCTGCAGTTCTCCCGGTCTCATTGATCAGACTCGGATGAATGCAGAAACGGAGGATGGAGATTTCGATGGGTTTGATTAATGTAATAACTTAAATAAAGCACAATCAAACTAAGTTTTGCTCCCTCTCTATTTTTAAATACCACACTTGTATGCTTGGGTGTGTGTGTGTGTGTGTGTGTGTGTGTGTGTGTGTGTGTGTGTGTGTGTGTGTGTGTGCGCGTGTGTGTGTGTGCGCGCGTGGTTGTAAGGCGGCGCTCCGTGTGTGTAGGCGGCGCCTTTTTGTTCAAGCGCCATGTGTGTGTTTTAAATCCAGAAAAGAGGCACAAAACTGAGGGGTTTCCACACGGCGTGCCGAATGGTCGCGAAAATGCGTTTTAGCTATTACTTATTGCTATGTTTGTGTGTGTGTTTTGTTTAGTGAATTATCTTTATTGTCAATAGCATTTATAGTAAAATAGGCATGAAATTGAAAATTTCCTCCCGTTTGTCGCGCCCCACCTGACATGTCTCCGTTCCCCACCAGTGGGGCGCGCCCCACACTTTGAGAAGCACTGGTTTAATAGATGAAATCTAACAGTTGTAGCTACGCCTGTTAAGAAATTTGCTCCGAAAATTTCGAGATTTCTGCCTGCCGGCTCGGGAGCTGATTTATGGTTCCGCGTTAAATCGACACAGAGCCTACGGCGTAGGGTACGGCGTTGGTGTAACGTGGAACCATAAATCAGCCTTTTACCCAGGGGGCAAGGGGGAGTGTGCTGCATTTGCCCTGCTATAAAAGGTAATCCACCAGAAATAATACCTATGACCCAGTAGGAACACAACCTATATGGACTACCTGGCCAATTTTTTGCTGGAAATTCAATATGGCCGCCTTAATATTGGCCACTTATCAAAACATAGCTTGGTGATAACTTTTGAACCAAATGGGCTAGAAATGCAAACTTGGTGTCTATTTAATGGTTTCAGAGCATGAGAAAACCATTGGAATACTTATTTTTATGATTGGGTGTATCTGGACCTTTAATTTGCATATTTCTAACACGGACGTCCCTGAAAATTAGCTTTACTATGGATTTTTATAGTGACAGCTAACTGTTATGGCAAATAATCTGCTTTTTAAGCAATGTAACACATTTGGTCAGTTTGAGAATTCATTTCTATGTTGTCAATATGGCTGCAGTCATAAATAACGTATGGAATTACATTTTAGCTCAGATTCTTTCTAGAGTTGTGGGGATGACTGCAGAAAAACAATATGAGAAAACGTCTACAATGTATCTTAAAGATTACATTTTAATAAACTAAATATAAGACATATATACGTAGACGCCGCATCGAGTGTTCTTGCCCGCTGCTGCGATACGTCAACGTCGCCGCCATATTGGATGTTCAAGACTGCACTGTAAAGTAAATGGACTTATTTTCATAAAGCGCCTTTCTACAAAGACATTTATGTTTTACGTCTCATTTATTCATTCACACACGCACATAATATATTATTATATTATAATATATAATATAATAAAACAAATTTTCAAATAACAAAATAACATATTTGAACCACTTTTCAGACAATAAAATAACTGAAAAAATTTGAAAAATGGTTTTGTGACTTGAGAAATTTTAAATGTTTATGTAAAATATGCTTTGTTGATGAGAAAACGTGTTTCTCTATTTTTCTTATTTTTGTGAAGAGGGATATATATTGTTTTTCGACACTACCTAGTTCTCTATAGCTGATATAACATGAATTACTCCTATGTGGAATCAATAAAGTTCTTATATTTTCCATCTGAGAAAATTAAATATATTTTATTTGGTGGTAACTGTTTCCCAAGTATATTAGTGCGTGTGTGAATGAATAAATGAGACGTAAAACGTAAATTTCTTTGTAGAAAGGCGCTTTATGAAAATAAGTCCATTTACTTGTATTAGTTTACAGCGCAGTCTTGAACATCCAATATGGTGGCGACGTTGACGTATCGTAGTATGCAGTATGTAGTATGCAATATGTAGTATGCAGTATACGGTATGTAGTATGCAGTATGTAGTATGCAATATGTAGTATGCAGTATGTAAGATGCAGTATGTAGTATACGGTATGTAGTATGCAGTATGTAGTATGTCGTATGAAGTATGCAATATGTAGTATACGGTATGTAGTATGTAAGATGCAGTATGTAGTATACGGTATGTAGTATGCAGTATGTAGTATAAGGTATGTAGTATGTAGTATGTAATATGTGGTATGTAGTATGCAGTATGTAGTATGCGGTATGTAGTATGCAGTATGTAGTATGCAGTATGTAGTATGCAATATGTAGTATTCAGTATGTAAGATGCAGTATGTAGTATACGGTATGTAGTATGTAGTATAGGTATGTAGTATGCAGTATGTAGTATGTAGTATGCAGTATGTAGTATACGGTATGTAGTATGTAATATGTGGTATGTAGTATGCAGTATGTAGTATGCAGTATGTAGTATGCAGTATGTAGTATGCAATATGTAGTATTCAGTATGTAAGATGCAGTATGTAGTATACGGTATGTAGTATGCAGTACGTATGCGGTATGTAGTATGCAATATGTAGTATACGGTATGTAGTATGCGGTATGTAGTATGCAGTATGTAGTATGCGGTATGTAGTATGCAGTATGTAGTATGCAGTATGCAGTATGTAGTATGCAGTATGCAGTATGTAGTATGCAGTATGTAGTATGCAATATGTAGTATTCAGTATGTAGTATGCAGTATGTAGTATGCGGTATGTAAGATGCAGTATGTAGTATACGGTATGTAGTATGCAGTATGCAGTATGTAGTATGTAGTATACGGTATGTAGTATGCAGTATGCAGTATGTAGTATGCAGTATGTAGTATGCAATATGTAGTATTCAGTATGTAGTATGCAGTATGTAGTATGCGGTATGTAAGATGCAGTATGTAGTATACGGTATGTAGTATGCAGTACGTATGTGGTATGTAGTATGCAATATGTAGTATACGGTATGTAGTATGCGGTATTAAGTATGCAGTATGTAGTATGCAGTATGTAGTATGCAGTATGCAGTATGTAGTATGTAGTATACGGTATGTAGTATGCAGTATGCAGTATGTAGTATGCAGTATGTAGTATACGGTATGTAGTATGCGGTATGTAGTATGTAGTATGTAATATGTGGTATGTAGTATGCAGTATGCAGTATGTAGTATGCGGTATGTAAGATGCAGTATGTAGTATACAGTATGTAGTATGCGGTATGTAAGATGCAGTATGTAGTATACGGTATGTAGTATGCGGTATGTAGTATGCAGTATGTAGTATGCAGTATGCAGTATGTAGTATGTAGTATACGGTATGTAGTATGCAGTATGCAGTATGTAGTATGCAGTATGTAGTATACGGTATGTAGTATGCGGTATGTAGTATGCGGTATGTAGTATGTAGTATGTAATATGTGGTATGTAGTATGCGGTATGTAGTATGCGGTATGTAGTATGTAGTATGTAATATGTGGTATGTAGTATGTAGTATAGGTATGTAGTATGTAGTATGTAGTATGCAGTATGTAGTATGCAGTATGTAGTATGCAGTATGTAGTATGCAGTATGTAGTATGCAATATGTAGTATGTAGTATAGGTATGTAGTATGTAGTATGTAGTATGCAGTATGTAGTATGCAGTATGTAGTATGCAGTATGTAGTATGTAGTATGTAGTATGCAGTATGTAGTATGCAGTATGTAGTATGCAGTATGCAGTATGTAGTACACACTCAGTACGTTTACATGCACTAACAGGAAGTAGAATTGTTGCTTTAATAGAAGTTTTAAAGCCCATGTTTATTAGAACCTGCAGAAAACCAGGTTTTCCAACCACCTCTGAAGAAGAATCACGACTTTCAGGGTCCAGTTGGACCAGGACTGGTGTCGGACCCGGCTCCGGACCCTAAAGGTCCCTAGAGCTGTGTAATGCTTGCTGACCTGATATTCTTTGGCAGGTTTTGGTCGAGCATATCTGTGCTCTTGCTCAGGTGTCATAAGACTTGGTCCACTGTACCGGTCACAGCAGAAGTGAATAATCTCTGTGCCGGCAGGCACATCATTCAGTAGCAGACTATGGTATCGCCCAGCGATTGTTCCAAATGTTTCAGCTTTCAGGAAAGACCAATGGCGTATGGCATACATGGCATCAACAACTACTGCTGTTTTTCGGTGTTCTTTAGGCAGGTCAGGGACGCATGCAACATTGGTCTCTTCTTTCAGGACCTTCACAAGGCGTGCCTTGGTCAGAGCATGTGAGCGGAGCGTGAGCGAGCGGCGGAGCGGAGCGGCGAATTTTAAAAGGAGCGCAGAGCGGGATTTTTTTTTCTAGGATGATTGGCTGGAGCGGGGCGTCATCCCGCTCCAGTTTCGCTCCGTTACCCCTCATATCACGGCCCCGATGTGTGTCCAAACATATCCCACCTCTCCACAAACTACCTGTTACCTTTCTTCTTTTCCAGTCCTATCTCTGAACCGCAGTTGGGAGAGCTGGTATTTTAATTCGGTCTCTGGCTCGTAACCGGCGTTAGGAGTCCGGGGAAAGTGAAGGGAAAAAAGGACGGAGGAAAAATGCTGTCCGTGCAACCTCGCACATTTATTACAAACATGTAATAAGAGCAAACAAAACGCGTGAGGGCCGACGACTGAAACTAACGGAGGACACACTGAAAAGTAACTGAACACGTGTACCGGTCTTCCACACGCGCACACCTGCATCTCCCTCTCTCTCCTCCGCTGCACCCACACGTCTCACACACACACACCCGAACACACAGTGAATGAAACATTGTTTCGGGAAAGGTTAATAAACAAAAGTGTATTAAACCAGATAATTACATTAGGTGAAATTATTTTCTTATTTTTTATTGTCAGTAAATATCTATTTTTTGAACTTTAAAACTATGTCGGCTCTGCGTAATTGTTCCTCTCGGCTCCGTGACTGGCTGCAAGGAACGTAACTTTGCTGAGTCTCTCTCTCTCTCTCTCATCCACCTCTGGTTAGATCTAAGGCTTCAGGTAAACATGTGCATTTTATATGCATGCAAACATTTTTGGAGCGGAGCGTGGAGCGCTGCGCGGAGCGGAGCGTGGAGCGCTGCGCGGAGCGGAGCGGGTTGCAGTGTTACTGGAGCGCGGAGCGGTTATGCGACTTTGAGGGCGGAGCGGAGCGGTAACAACCTTTGTGAGCGAGGAGCGGAAATTCTCGCCGCTCCACTCCGCTCACATGCTCTGGCCTTGGTACCTGTTTGCATCCTGCCATCTTCCTGGAAGAGGCAAGGGGGGAAGTCACTGCACTCGTGGTTGCCTATAAAGTCAACGATGTTGAGTTCTCCACCACTGGCTATGATTTGGGTCATGCGCAGGAGGGCAGTTATTTCATTGCTCTTGCCAGGTGCTGAAGATTTTCCCCTTACACTTTTTGGATTTGGTGTTTTGCGTGTGGAAAGTGTTGAGCTTCATTATACTTGTCTTTTTCTGATCACTGGACAGTGACTCACACAATGCCTTCAGACCCAGTTCTTTGACACGGATCAAGTCATCCTTGACTGTACAATCAGCACACTGTCGCGTAGATATGTTGATTATGGATGGTGTTGTCACTGTAAACGGGTTAGTCTCCACTGCTGCCATGACCTTGACTACCATCTCTGCATCGCGGGTTACACAGCCTTAAACCAGACTCATGGTGTGGGCTGGATGAGTGGAGGTGGAGCATTGACTTCAGCTCTGCAGAGCCAGCTGCAGTGAGTGGTTTTGTATAGACCCATTTTGCCCGTAATACCATACATTATTTATTATGACTGCAGCCATATTGACAACATAGAAATGAATTCTCAAACTGACCAAATTCAAGTTCACGTTGCTTAAAAAGCAGATTATTTGCCATAACAGTTAGCTGTCACTATAAAAATCCATAGTAAAGCTCATTTTCAGGGACGTCCGTGTTAGAAATATGCAAATTAAAGGTCCAGAGCACCCAATCATAAAAATAAGTATTCCAATGGTTTTCTCGTGCTCTGAAACCATTAAATAGACACCAAGTTTGCATTTCTAGCCCATTTGGTTCAAAAGTTATCACCAAGCTATGTTTTGATAAGTGGCCAATATTAAGGCGGCCATATTGAATTTCCAGCAAAAAATTGGCCAGGTAGTCCATATAGGTTGTGTTCCTACTGGGTCATAGATATTATTTCTGGTGGATTACCTTTTATAGCAGGGCAAATGCAGCACACTAAGAAAACAGGGGACTTGCCCCCCGGGTATTTATTCTGGCATGATCTTCGGCAAACGGGCAAACGAGTGATTATGTACATTCACTGAGTGAATATTATGAAAGTAAAATATATATTTCTCGTTAGAAATGTAATCAAAACGCATTTTTATGCAGAAACTAACTCAAAATATTTATTTTATTCACAAAAAAATAAGAAATGTCCGCCATGTTTTTTTTTTTTTATTCAGTCCGCAAATGACGACGAAAAGCATTCTGGGAAATTTTTCTGGCCCTAGATCAGCTAGTGAGGATCGGAAATCCCTCGATCCGTAGGGACAGATTCATAGCCACTACACTCGTTTTCTTCACTACCCCTAGGTGAAAAGAGGAATTGGGACACCACTACCCTCACGGGAACGCGCAAAATTTAGGGGTAGTGCTGAAAACTAGGGGTAGTGATAGTATTGGGACAGGGCCTTAGTGGAGTTCTGTCTTACTTGGTCCACATCCATTGTAATGTGGGTTTCCTCCACCGAGGCTGGATACAGATCAATAATCTGAAAAGAGGATCACATTTAGGTTGTTGAGAGGAAACATCGGATAGTTTACAACAAGACAACAGGGCAACATTAATCCTATCCAGAATTTGAGGAGGCCACAGAAGACCAGACTGATACAAATATTGTGCTTGATCTACTTAAAAAAAACAAGTCAACTTTTTCGGATAAGATTTTTATGTAGATCAAGAAAGACTAGTCTTTGTATAAACTACTTAATTTTTTGTATGTAGATAATACATTTTGCAAGTACAGTCAACTTAATTGTGTTAAGTTTACTTTATTTACCAAAATTAAGTCGACTTTACTTGCAAATGAATTTTGTACATACTAAAAATTAAGTAGTTTATACAAAGACTAGTCTTTCTTGATCTACATAAAAATCTTATCCGAAAAAGTTGCCTTAATTATAGTAAGTAGATTAAGAAAGATATTTTTTACTGTTGTGTTCTACTTAAACAAATAAAGCATGTGTAGCAAGCTCGTTGCCACTGGGGCCGACCGACAGGACAGAGGACACAGGGTTTAGTGCAGGAACTTTTTATTTCACCAGACACACGTGCAGTCACCCTCAGCCGAGACCTCTGGCTGGTGTGCAGCCACTTCTTATGAAGGCAGGCAGCGTGGAGAGGTTGATTGGGCACACCTGGGCACACCTGTGCCCAATCAACTGAGTGGCTGTCCTGGTCACCGGGTCTCCCGGACTCCTGGTCACCGGGTCTCCCGGACTCCTGGTCACCGGGTCTCCCGGACTCCTGGTCACCGGGTCTCCCGGACTCCTGGTCACCGGGTCTCCCGGACTCCTGGTCACCGGGCCTCCCGGACTCCTGGTCACCGGGTCTCCCGGACTCCTGGTCACCGGGCCTCCCGGACTCCTGGTCACCGGGTCTCCCGGACTCCTGGTCACCGGGTCTCCCGGACTCCTGGTCACCGGGTCTTCCGGACTCCTGGTCCCCGGGTCTCCCGGACCCCTGGTCACCGGGTCTCCCGGACTCCTGGTCACCGCCTGCTTGTTCAGCCCGTCTTCGGCGTGTCCCAGCAGGCATTGCAGCTCCACCACCAGCCCGTAGAAGTCCCGCATCCTGTCGCCGGGGTCCTCGATCTGACCCAGCCGCTCCATGGCCTGCCGGCCCTCCTCGAACTCCCCGACGCAGCACTCCTCCAGCAGCTGGTCCGCCAGCACCTCCAGCGCCTGCGTCTCGAGTGTAGCAAGCTCGTTGCCACTGGGGCCGAACGACAGGACAGAGGACACCGGGTTTAGTGCAGGAACTCTCTATTTCACCAGACACACGTTGAAATAGAGAGTTGAGCACACCTGTGCCCAATCAACTGAGTGGCTGCTCCTCCACCCTGCCACAGCATGTTTCATCTAAACGTTGGTGAATCTGCCCAATAGATTAAAATTGTTAAAGGAAAAGTAAATACAACAAGATCATTACTTGTTGTTTGTGTGTAAATGAAAAGATTGCCTGGGATTCACATAAATGCTGCTTGTTAAGGATAAAATGCACAATGTCTTGTTTTTTGAACAAATGCAGATTAAGTTAAAAACTAGATGTATTCGTAAAGCAACAAACTTCATTTTTAATTGTTAATATCACAGATTTAAATATGTTATATTTACATGTGCTTAGATTTATTTTTTTCAGTGCAGAAAGCTGGTAAGGAGTTCCCTCCGGGACTAAAGTGTCATCAAAACTCCCATCTGAGAATTCTCTCAACATTTATAAGAGCTATTTGGTTGCTGTGATGCAACTAAGGTTTTGTCATTAAATGCTTTGAAGGATTTGGGAAACCCAGATGCAAGTTGATGAAGCATGACACTATTTTCTTTTTTCAGAAGCTTTTCTGCGGTGGATTTACCTCGATGTTCGGCTCCATCGCCCTGCTGCATCACTGAGCTTCTACAGGCAGACAACCTGACAATATTCTGACATCTCAGTAAGCGGAGGAGGTTAGTTTTCCCTCTATATGGCAATTGGTCCAATAACGCAACAAAGCAAAGCCCGAACCATGTTGCTACCACCACCATGCTTCATTGGAACGATTTGATGTCGGTAAAGCTGTGCCCACTTTAGGCCGTGCAAAGTGATGAATATCCCTCAATAAAAATGCAGCATGTATTTGAGGCCAATCCCAATACACCCCCTACTTTCTACCACTAGCCCTAAAAATGAAGCCACAAATTTTAGGGCCTTTGTAATCTTCCCTAGGCCCAGTCCCAATACACCCACTACCCCTACTTTTCAGCACCACCCCTAAATTTTGCTTGCTACGTCACTGCGTGGTCACGTTCGGGTACGTAAGCGACTGCGTAGTTACGTTTGCACAAACGTCACACCATATCAGGAAGCCCAGAGCTGTTTTAATTTCCGCTGTAGTGCTGTTAATATGCCACTTTATTAAGTTTTAATATTTTTTCAGGCGTAAAAGTAACCGTTAAGATCCCCAACCTGGGCTCAGTTTATCCAAATAACGCCTGCTAAGAAATTTGCTCCGATGTTTTCAGAGATGAGAACAGCCGCCGGCAATTTATGGTTCCGCGTTAAATCGACGCAGAGCCTACGGCGTAGGTTACAGCGTAGGTTACGGCGTACGGCGCGCATCGCTGCGTAACCTACGCCGTAGGCTCTGCGTTGGTGTAACGCGGAACCAAAGATCAGCCTTTATTCTGGCGAGATCTGAAAAACGAGCAAACGAGTGATTATATACATTCACTGAGTGAATATTATGAAAGTAAAATATATATTTCTCGCTAGAAATGTAATCAAAACGCATTTTTATGCAGAAACTAACTCAAAATATTGATTTTATTCACTAAAAAATAAGAAATGTCCGCCATGTTTTTTCGTTTGATTCAGTCTGAAAATGATGACGTAAAGCATTCTGGGAATTTTCTCTAGCCCTCGGTCAGTGAGTCAGCATCTGAAATCCCTCGCTGTGAAGGGCTAGATTGATACACACTAGCCCTTGTTATGTCCACTACCCCTACATGCAAAGAGGAATTGTGACACCACTACCCTCATGGGAACGCGCAAAATTTAGGGGTATTGCTGAAAAGTAGGACTAGGGGGGGATTGGGCCTGGGCCTTGATCTGTGCACACACTTTCTCTTGTGATATGCTGTTGTCTACAACCTGTGTGTTGATTTGATAATTTATCAGTAATTTAATGTGGAGTCAGGTGCCAGTTCCAGCGACGGCTTCAAGCCTTAATCTCTTATTCATTTGTATCCTCTTTATTTTTTGCCTTTGGAGTCATCTTGGCTGAACGTGCCTTTCTAGGAAAAGTAAACACTGACTTCATTTGTAGACAATTGATCTCATTGTGAGTGGATATTTAAGAATGCTTTATGATCAGATTTATGCTGATCAGCTCCTCTTGATCACATGTCTCCAGAGATGTCCGTTATTAGTGGGGGCATCACAAAAGCAAACCTTAAATGTTTGAATGTCTTTTATTGATCAAAGTAGTCTACATTCAAAGTTGTTTTATTTTCACTGGACTTCAGATGTTGCATTCATCAGTTATCTAATGTTGATATAATTGGTGTTGAGGTTTAGTTACCTTTTCCACAAGCAGTGCGTTCAAACGAGACACAAGATATTATAATTTCTTGCATCTCATCATCTTGAGTACATTGTTTTGGTCCATTGTTCTGGGTTAGATTATCACATTTTATGACAAACTGATGCACGTCACCCATCTGTCTCTCTCTCACTTGTTTGTTGGGTTGTTTTTTTTACTTACAACAAAAATTCAGCTCAGAGTGCCATAATTTGTTTTAAAACTTTTTATTCCACACTCATACAGCCATATATCCTTGCAGAGCACAGAAATGCAGCTGGAAATCTAATTTGCTTTGAAGCGAGAGGATGTGACAGTTCGTAATAATCAGAAAACCAGGCATGATATCACTCAGAGCAGTTTTTTAAATTTTATTTATAAAGCTTTTTTCTGCTTATTGCTTTACTGTGTGGTAATGTTTTAGATGATGTATAGAATAAATCATTGAAAACACATTTAGACATTCAACATGGCAACACAGTAATGTGTGTGAGAAAATTCCATCTGAACAGAAGGGCCATATAAATATTTCACACAATCTAATCCTTTAAAGAAAAACAAAAACATTTTTTTTTTTTACATAATGTAATACATCAAGGGTTCAGGTTTTTCCTTTTATTTCCCCGCACATCTGTACTTACAGATACCACTGAACACTTATTTTTAATCTTGAAGCATTGTCTAACATAAGATGTATTGAAATGCTTTTGGTGTTTGGAGAGGATGAAAGGACTCACTCACTCCCACAGCAAGGCTACTATGAGCAGATTATGTAATACACCGCTAGAATGAGCAGGGATGCCCTCCGGCCACGTACTAAACCAGCCCAGACTGGACTAAATAAGTACTTACAGACAATCCAGGTGATTGATCGGGACAAAAAAGGTAGAGCCTTTCTGTCTGTGTATGTTAGCTTTATTATAGCAGGAAATATTACCATTACAACAAACGGGTCATCTATATTATAATAATAATAATAATAATAATAACAATAATAATAATAATAATAATAATAATAATAATAATAATAATAATAATAATAATAATAATAATAATAATAATAATAATAATACACTGTATTTCTATAGCACGATTCATACAAGAATTGCAGCTCAAAGTGCTTCACATAGGAACATAGACATGTTAAGAACAATGACAAATAGAGGAATAAACAATAATAGAAAATAAAAATGAAAGATGAAAGATGATCATATAGAAACATTTAGGTGCATGAATTGAATTGAATTGAATTGTTGTTTATTAATTTGTCATACACCTCTAAGGTTCCACGATTTATGGTCTCACACTGTACGACCTGATGCTCTGATGCTCCCGTCTGCTCACATTATACGATCATAATCCTCACGTCGGACTTCTGTTACTGGAACTGCAATGTCAAAAAGAAGTGGAAGAGGAGGAACCCCGAAGTGGGAGACACCGAAGATGCTCAGTAAAAACAAACGTGCTGCCTTAAACCTGATTTATGGTTCCGCGTTAAATCGATGGCGTAACCGTACGGTGCGTGTCGCCGCGTACCCTACGCTGTAGGCTCTGCGTTGGTGTAACACGATTCATACAAGAATTGCAGCTCAAAGTGCTTCACATAATAACATAGACATGTTAAGAACAATGAGAAATAGAGAAATAAACAATAATAGAAAATAAAAATGAAAGACAAAAATTATCATATAGAAACATTTAGGTGCATGAATTGAATTGAATTGAATTGAATTGAATTGAATTGAATTGAATTGAATTGAATTGTTGTTTATTAATGTGTCATACACCTCTAAGGTTCCAGCTATAAGGGCTTACAAGACACAGATAAACTACGCCAGAAAACAAACATCAGCTGCGTACAAACAAAAACACAAATTAATAAATTCCATTTAATACATTACAGATCAAATTACAGATCCTTTCTCAGTTTCCATATAATTTGTCCTTTCTCTGTTTCCAGGCTCTCTTTATAAAGGTAGCTATAGAGAAAACCTCCTCTCTGAAAAACCATTCCAACTTCATCCTCAGTCCAAAACAACTCAGGTTTCAAATCTTTGCATTTTCTGAAATAAAAGCTTCCTGGCTTCATCATATAATGGACAATAAAACAAAAAATGAAGTTCATCCTCAACAACATTTAAATCACAAACACTACATAATCTTTCCTCTTCAGGAACAGAGTTATACCTGTTTCTATGGCCAGAGGGAGAATCCCAGTTCACAATTGATACATAATGATCTTTTTGATCGATCCAGGGGTAAAGTCACATAAGGTTCAGGACAACAAATATTCTTCATCAACCGGTAAGTTCTAAGTTTCGGTTTATGCCAGATGTCATTGGCCCATTTTCCTTTATACTCAAAGAATGACATACACTTCACATACTGAATATTACACTGCTGACCATTTATAAAAATAGGTTGTAGATCAGTTTAATTAAAAATAGCATTTATTCCCTGACACCAAGGATAGTTATGTGTTTTATCCCAATTAAAAACATTTTTGGCAATGGTGCAATGATATAATACAGAATTTTGACACAATTCAGTTCTAAATTCCTTTATAGAACAATTACTAGGATAGGATAAAAGCAATGTTGAATATAAAAAGGTAAAAATACTGCACTGAGTCTTAGGTATATCATTTCTGTTTGGCAATTACACATTCAACTATTATTGAATTGAACTGATTTGAGTTGAATCAGGTTAATTTGTGGGTAATGCAGATGTAATGGCAGAAACCTAAGCTGTTGGACATGTTCATTGTCCCTTTGTCGTGGTTTTTGGAGTTCTGCTGGTTTCTTGAGTTTATCTCAGTTTAGTTTCTTTCCTGTTTTTGTTTAGGTATGGTTCCTTGGGGGTTTTTTCTCTGTTTTTCAATTACAATTATATCAAGTTTGAACTAGTTTACTTGGTATTTCTTATTTTGCAAGTATGACCTCGGAGGACAGGAGGGTGGAGTTTAATCTGTCTGGAACTGGAACAGCTTTGTACTTGGTGTCATTACAGCTCAGCGAGCAGCAAACACACATGCAAAAACATATACAATTTAACTGATTGTCAAATAAACCCTCCAAATGTTAATATGATTCAACTCCTCAGGCCAGAATGTTGATACCTTTTACTTTATATTATGTATTCTTAATAGGCTTTATGCCTTTGTAGCTCAGCCATGTTATCAATAAAGTTTGGTGGAGGTTAAAGAAAAAAACACTTGCTGCATGTGTGAATGTGGAGAAGTAAAGCAAACCTGGTGGAGCTTCCCTTATTCAGTGTTTTTCTCACATTTGTAGTTGTAGACTTTCATCTTTGACAATAAAAACATAACTTTTTTTCTGTCAAAATCTCTGCCTCCGTTTTCTTTAATGTTGTGGCCCAACAAAGCAGACTGTGACAGATATTTGAGCTTTTTCCACAAATGGTGGGCTCAAATATGTTTTTTTTGTGCGCCGTTTCTGCAAAGGTGAGTGATCTGCTCAATAAAGGAACCAGCTGAAAATGTCCCACTCATGTTTAATATGATCCAGCTCAAAGTGAATCCAGGAAGCGTGTCACCCAAGCGTTGCTTTGCTGTTTCCTCCTCTACATTTCCATGGAAACAAGTAAAGAAACGTCTTCTTAACCTAAGAATCTCAAGATGACTTTTTTCTTTACTCGTTTTGACAGAACATTCTTGAAAGGGATGAAAATAGTAAAATAGGCAGACTCATTTTTAACCAACGTCTTTATCTTTGCAAAGGACGTTCATTGTTTGGTGAGCACAAGATCCATTTAAGGGAGAGAAACAAAATGCATCGCAGTGGTAAAGTGGGGACAACATGTTGAATAAAAATTGCCTCCTTAAGTATGATATTGAAAAAAACAAAACATCTAGCCAGGCACATTAGTGAAACGATCGTTCACTTTGTGAGACAAGCGCCAAACTTTGCACAAAGTATGTTCTAGGTGTACTTTTTCTAAAAAGCCTGTTAGCCACGAAAAAAAACAATATGGCTGCCGTTTTCCAAAATGGCTGCCACAAAAGCCGTTTTTATGTGTTTTTTGACCTCACAACGTGTCACATCGCATTATGAGCTTGTAGATCGGCGATCATCATAAACATTTTTTATAAATGTTTTTTTTTTTTTTGATTTTAATCCGGTTAAAATTTAGAAACTTAATTTCAGAAAACAGATAATATTAGTCAAAATTGGCCCACCATCTTGAAAACTGGAAGCCATATTTAATTTGTATTGACATCATAGAATTTTTTATGCCAAAACACATGATAAAGAGATCATTAAAATATGTTCAGCAATTCAAGTTCTACACTGACAACCTTGTTTTAGCTTTCATAAGACAGCCATCTTGAAAAACGGCCGCCATCTTGGATTTTCAGGTGGCTAACGGGCTTCTCTGCATAAGTAGGTACTAGGCAATGTTCATGCAAAATTTGGTGCTTGTCTCACAAAGTGAACGATTCTCCTAAAAACCTGACTTAATTTCCCTCACTAATCAGAAAAACAGCAATTATTTTGATGCAGCATTTTCATAAAAACATCAATTGTAAAGACCCCAATGACTTTGTATTTAATCCAAACAAAAGACAGTCAGTGATCAAAACTACTTACTCCTCGCTGACAAATATAATATTGACGCTGCAATATTGGGGAAAATAAACTTTACCGATTACCTGGATTGTTGAGACCTGGTTTTGAGGGAAAGGTGACAAAAACCTCAACTCTAACTTGGACCTGGGATGTGAGATCTTCTCAAAACGCAAGCAATTTCCCCTCATATAAACCAAGAAAAGGTCAAAGGGGTTGGCAGTGTGGATGGAGTTAAAGATTGCCCACAATGTTATCTCATCAATCCACCAGCACATCAATCAGTGCTGGGGTTGCTGGAGATCGACCTCCTTTGCTTCAAAATCAATGCTTTCTCCCACTGTCATTGGTACATGAGGTATTATCGGAGATACAGGGCAGGGAGCCCTTCAAAATCTAGCACTTCATGTTCTAAATGGGGGTTAGGTTGAGGTTAGGGTTAGGGATGTCACTGACATCCATTGACTGTGTCTTTTCTTCTTCAATCCACCTTCCACAATAAACCTGAAGAATACTGAACTGAACATGTGAGCGTGACATATTATTTTTTCCCTCACCCAGCCAAGTATCTTATTGTATAGATATAAATGACTCCAATCATATCCAATTCCATACCACACAACTAGATTTGTGTCATATTGTACATTTCTTTCTTTCTTTCTTTCTTTATTTCTTTCTTTGGAAATAAGACCTGGAAACAGGCATTGTGGCATAGAATTGTCAAATTGGTTTAATTCACCGTACGAATTGTTACAGATTACTTTAGTAATAATGTATTTGACCAGGTCTTTGTACGTTTTGACCTTATAGAAACGTAATTCTTGCCATTTTAAGAATGAGATGTACCTGCTGTACTCTACTGCCCTTACTTTTTAACAACTTGTGCTTTCTATTATTTTACCTCTTTTTTTATCATTTTATTTCATATTATTTGTTATTCATGTAATGTTGATGTAAAGCACTTTGAATTACCTTGTGTTGAATTGTGCTCTACAAATAAACTTGCCTTGCCTTTCTTTCTTTCTTTCTTTCTTTCTTTCTTTCTTTCTTTCTTTCTTTCTTTCTTTCTTTCTTTCTTTCTTTCTTTCTTTCTTTCTTTCTTTCTTTCTTTCTTTCTTTCTTTGGAAATAAGACCTGGAAACAGGCATTGTGGCATAGAATTGTCAAATTGGTTTAATTCACCGTACGAATTGTTACAGATTACTTTAGTAATAATGTATTTGGCCCGGTCTTTGTACGTTTTGACCGTATAGAAACGTAATTCTTGCCATTTTAAGAATGAGATGTACCTGCTGTACTCTACTGCCCTTACTTTTTAACAACTGGTGCTTTCTATTATTTTACCTCTTTTCTTATCGTTTTATTTAATTTTATTTGTTATTTATGTAATGTTGATGTAAAGCACTTTGAATTACCTTGTGTTGAATTGTGCCTTGCCTTGCCTTTCTTTCTTTCTTTCTTTCTTTCTAACTTTCTTTCTTTCTTTCGATACGATACAAGTTTTTATTTGTCATTTTCAGGACACATGTAACACACAGTGCACTGGGAAACGAAATTTCATTGCCTCTGGCTCAGAAAAGCAAATAATGATAGTTTAAAAACGTCCTAACTCAACTTAACTAAAACTAAATTTTAACTTAACTTAAAGGTGACCTATTATGGCATTTAATGTATATTTTAAACAGGCCTTGAATGTCTTAAAAACAATCTAAAGCTTGTTTTTTCTACATAAATCATAAATCCAGCCTGTGGGCCCTGTCACTAGTTTTACCGCTTCTAACCTCTTTTTCTGCGCCTCATTTTTAGGGAAGGGGGGGGTATGATAATGAAGCTCTGTGCTGATTGGCTCCCTGAATGACGTGTAGCAGGGGAGGAGCATAAACCTCGCTCCGCCAGAGCAGCCCGAGCCTGTAAATTATCACAACACTGAATTTTCACAAATGGAAACTTTATTTAAAAAAAAATAAAATATGAGTTGTATATAAATAACATTTATGCACTCCCAAGGCAAACAGGTCCTAGGTGACGGGTCAGACAAAGAGCGGTTCAAAGCCCCTTATGAAGAAGACAAGAGCAAGGAAGTTTACGTCGCCCGGACTGGCGTTACCGGGGCCCCACCCTGGAGCCAGGCCTGGGGTCGGGGCTCGCAGGCGAGCGTCTGGTGGCCGGGTCTTGGCCCACGGGACCCGGCCGGGCGCAGCCCGAAAGAGCGACGTGGGCCCGCCCTCCCGTAGGCCCACCACCCGCGGGAGGGTTCATAAGGGGAAGGTGCCGTGTGATTTGGGTGGCAGCCGTGGGCGGGGGCCCCGGCGACCCAATCCCTGGACGACGACTCTGGCTTTAGGGACATGGAATGTCACCTCGCTGGGGGGGAAGGAGCCTGAGCTTGTGCGGGAGGCTGAGAGGTATCGACTAGAGATAGTCGGGCTCACCTCCACGCACAGCCTGGGCTCTGGAACCCAACTCCTTGAGAGAGGTTGGACTCTCTTCCACTCTGGAGTTGCCCATGGTGAGAGGCGGCGAGCTGGTGTGGGCTTGCTCATAGCTCCCCAGCTCAGCCGCCATGTGTTGGAGTTCTCCCCGCTGAACGAGAGGGTCGCTTCCCTGCGCCTTCGGGTCGGGGATAGGTCTCTCACTGTCGTTTCGGCCTACGGGCCGAACGGCAGTGCAGAGTACCCGGCCTTCCTGGAGGCCCTGGGAGGGGTGCTGGAAAGTGCCCCAACTGGGGACTCCATCGTTCTGTTGGGGGACTTCAACGCTCACGTGGGCAATGACAGTGTTACCTGGAGAGGTGTGATTGGGAGGAACGGCCTCCCCGATCTGAACCCGAGCGGTGTTCTGTTATTGGACTTCTGTGCTAGCCACAGTCTGTCCATAACGAACACCATGTTCGAGCATAAGGGTGTCCATCAGTGCACGTGGCACCAGGACACCCTAGGCCGGAGGTCAATGATCGACTTTGTTGTCGTTTCATCTGACCTCCGGCCGTATGTCTTGGACACTCGGGTGAAGAGAGGGGCTGAGCTGTCAACTGATCACCACCTGGTGGTGAGTTGGATCCGCTGGCAGGGGAGGAAGCTGGTCAGACCTGGAAGACCCAAGCGTATCGTGAGGGTCTGCTGGGAACGTCTGGCAGATTCCCCTGTCAGGGGGGTCTTCAACTCCCACCTCCGGGAGAGCTTTGACCGGATTCCGAGGGAGGCCGGAGACATTGAGTCCGAATGGACCATGTTCTCCACTTCCATTGTTGACGCGGCCGTCCGTAGCTGCGGCCGTAAGGTCTCCGGCGCCTGTCGCGGCGGCAATCCCCGAACCCGGTGGTGGACACCGGAAGTAAGGGATGCCGTCAAGCTGAAGAAGGAGTCCTACCGAGCCTGGCTAGCTCGGCGGACTCCCGAGGCAGCTGACGGGTACCGGCAGGCCAAGCGGGCTGCGGCCCGGGCGGTCGCGGAAGCAAAAACTCGGGTCTGGGAAAAGTTCGGGGAGGCCATGGAGGAGGACTACCGGTCGGCCTCGAGGAAATTCTGGCAAACCATCCGGCGCCTCAGGAGGGGGAAGCAGTGCTCCGCCAACACTGTTTACAGTGGAAGAGGGGAGCTGTTGACCTCGACTGGGGACATCGTCGGGCGGTGGAAGGAATACTTCGAGGATCTCCTCAATCCCGCTGACACGCCTTCCGTCGAGGAAGCAGAGACTGGGGATTCAGGGGTTGATTCATTCATTACCCAAGCTGAAGTCACTGAGGTAGTTCGGAAGCTCCTCAGTGGCAAGGCACCGGGGGTGGATGAGATCCGCCCTGAGTACCTCAAGTCTCTGGATGTTGCGGGGCTGTCGTGGCTGACACGCCTCTGCAGCATCGCGTGGCAGTCGGGGACAGTGCCTCTGGACTGGCAGACCGGGGTGGTGGTCCCTCTCTTCAAAAAGGGGGACCGGAGGGTGTGTTCCAACTACCGGGGAATCACACTCCTCAGCCTCCCGGGGAAAGTCTATTCCAGGGTGCTGGAGAGGAGAATTCGGCCGATAGTCGATAGTCGAACCTCGGATTCAAGAGGAACAATGCGGTTTTCGCCCTGGCCGTGGAACGCTGGACCAGCTCTACACCCTCCGCAGGGTGCTCGAGGGCGCATGGGAGTTTGCCCAACCAGTCCACATGTGTTTTGTGGACTTGGAGAAGGCTTTCGACCGTGTCCCACGTGGCGTCCTGTGGGGGGTTCTCCGAGAGTATGGGGTCGGAGGCCCTCTGCTGAGGGCTGTACGGTCCCTGTATGACCGGAGCAGGAGCTTGGTTCGCATTGCCGGCAGTAAGTCAGACCTGTTCCCGGTGCGTGTTGGACTCCGGCAGGGCTGCCCTTTGTCACCGGTACTGTTCATTATTTTTATGGACAGAATTTCTAGGCGCAGCCAGGGGCCGGAGGGGGTACGGTTCGGGAGCCACTTGATTTCATCTCTGCTTTTTGCAGATGATGTGGTCTTGTTGGCTCCCTCGAGCCAGGACCTGCAGCATGCACTGGGGCGGTTTGCAGCCGAGTGTGAAGCGGCTGGGATGAGAATCAGCACCTCTAAGTCTGAGGCCATGGTTCTCGACCGGAAAAAGGTGGCTTGCACCCTCCAGGTCGGGGGAGAGTTCCTGCCTCAGGTGGAGGAGTTTAAGTATCTTGGGGTCTTGTTCACGAGTGAGGGGAGAACGGAGCGCGAGATCGACAGGCGGATCGGTGCGGCGGCCGCAGTAATGCGGTCATTGTATCGGTCCGTCGTGGTGAAGAGGGAGCTGAGTCGAAAGGCAAAGCTCTCGGTTTACCGGTCGATCTACGTTCCCACCCTCACCTATGGTCATGAACTCTGGGTCATGACCGAAAGAACGGGATCCCGGATACAAGCGGCCGAAATGAGTTTCCTCCGCAGGGTGGCGGGGCGCTCCCTTAGAGATAGGGTGAGGAGCTCCGTCACCCGGGAGGAGCTCGGAGTAGAGCCGCTGCTCCTCCACATCGAGAGGAGCCAGCTGAGGTGGCTCGGGCACCTGTATAGGATGCCCCCTGGACGCCTCCCTCGTGAGGTGTTCCAGGCATGTCCCACCGGGAGGAGGCCCCGAGGAAGACCCAGGACACGCTGGAGTGACTATGTCACTCGGCTGGCCTGGGAACGCCTTGGAGTCCCCCCGGAAGAGCTGGAGGAAGAAGAGAGGCAGAGGGAAGTCTGGGGATCCCTGCTCCGACTGCTGCCCCCGCGACCCGGACTCGGATAATGCGGTGGACAATGGATGGATGGATGGATTTATGCACTATTTCAGCCGGATTTGCCCGGCGGATGCTGAACGCTGGCCGCGGAGCCACGCCGGGCGCCCAGCATGGCTCCGCAAACCGACAGATTTCGCTGAAAATCTCGTAGGGTGAAGCTGGTCCTGCCTGGGACAGACCCCCGAGGACCCAGCTCCCAAACCACCCGGGAACCTGGATGATTTAACCTGGATCCGCTCCGCCGCGGCGCCGCGTCCGACTGGCTGAAGGAAGAGCCGCTCCAGCAGCGGAGAGATCTGGTTGTGGGCGTGGTTTCAGCAGCGGAGGCTGAACCTATGGAAATGAGCGCCTATGGTGACGTCACCATAGGCGCAGATACAGAATGGCTCAAAAAAAGGTCACGTGACACTGGAAGACTCAGTCAGGGGGGGGAGCAGACCCTGCAGAATTTCATGGTATTTTGTCTCCCCTGTGCTGGCAGGGTGAGGGGAGACCACTTTATATATGTTAAAACAAGAAAAAACGTGTTTTTCATAATAGGTCACCTTTAAAGGTGCTTGAGTGCTTAAAAATATGAAAATCTTTCTTTCTTTCTTTCTTTCTTTCTTTCTTTCTTTCTTTCTTTCTTTCTTTCTTTCTTTCTTTCTTTCTTTCTTTCTTTCTTTCTTTCTTTCTTTCTTTCTTTCTTTCTTTCTTTCTTTCTTTCTTTCTTTCATCCATCATGATCCATGTATTTCACTACCCTAACACTATAACAAGCTCAATAAAAGTGGAATTAAAACATTGTTTGGAAATTCTAATAATAAGCTTATCCTCAGAATATTTATTTTATGAAACTCTGACCTGTACAGTCATTTTTTTGAGTTCACAGGTTGTGAATTAACAGTTTTGGCGCGATTGTCCACGTTTAAACTACAACTCCCATAATCCCTTGCTCCAACCTCGCGCTTCTGACTTCCTGTTTGAGCCGCAGCTGGAAAAATGGCAGCTGATACTGCTAAATACAGGAGTGCAGTGAGCAAAAACAAAGACCCCTCTGGTCTTCTCATCTCCGTCATAAGGTACGTTTTGTTATATAATATGAATAAATATAATAGAGCTTTTAAAACGTTAAAAATCTCGCACGTTGTTGTTGTATCAGCTATCAAACTCGCAGTGACAGCTAGCACTGATGCTAATGTTATCTACATCTTTCCTGTATTTACCTCTTATTATTATCTCAAAGAAATTAACAGGAACATACTTGCAATTTCTCACATTTATGTACATTTAGGGAAGTTTATATTCAAATCTGTTTCATTTTTTGTGGTAGCAGAAAGGGAAAGGGAAAATAAAATCTAGGTCACAGAGTGTAACTATCCTGTAAATATCATGTTTTATTATCTCAAATGGGCGTTTTTTCAGGGAATAAGTACATGCATTCACCCTCACACACACAAAAGAAACACTTAAAGGGAAAAGGAGGGAGTTGTAGCCCGTTTTCACCCCATCTTTGGTCTAAAGTGCCCCATCCTTCTTCCATAGCAACCGTTGCTAAGAGTTGGGGATTTTAGAGTTTGACTCCAGTTGGTTTTATCTGGTTTCATCTATGGATGTTAAATCTCTTTTACAAACCGTGTTAATAATCATTTAAAAGTCTGTTTTTTTCTTCTCATACAGGACTGTCTCAGAAAATTTGAATATTGTGATTTTCCGTTACTGATTATGGTTTACAGTTTAAGATTAAGATTCCCAGAATATTCTAATTTTTTGAGATAGGATATTTGAGTTTTCTTAAGCTGTAAGCCATGATCAGCAATATTAAAATAATAAAAGGCTTGCAATATTTCAGTTGATTTGTAATGATCTGAAGGCCATGTTAATGCAATGTTAGCATGGACAGAGAACAAGAAAAATGTGGATAAAAATAGCTCAATGTTTGGGCTAATGGATGAGCAAAAAAGAATCAGGTGGCTGAAAATCAATAGTACATTAAAACACTAGCTGAAATTTTAGTCCTAACAGCCACAGAAAACACAGCACAGCGGGGTCACAGGGAGTCCCTAGACTAAGAAAAAAAAGGGTGTTTTTCTGTCTATGTTAGACCTGCTGGGTAACCATGACCCCATCATTAAAAAAAGACTGGAACAACAAGCTAAAAACGCAAAATACACCAGTAAAACAATACAGAATGAAATACTTGAATGCTTGGCTGCAATGGTTAAAGAAGAAATCATACAGGAGGTTAAAACGAGCAAACAGTTTTCAGTTATTGTTGACGAAACTAAAGATGTTCAGAAAAAAGAGCAAATGTCCTTTGTTTTGAGATATTTTTTTACAACAACGTGGTTCATGAAAGCTTTCTGGAGTTTGAAATGGCAGAGCACCTGGATGATTCCGCCTTAAGTAACAAGATTATTACCTTCCTTGAGAAGCATGGGCTTGAGTACAAGAAAAACCTTGTAGGCCAGGGCTACGATGGCGCGGCAGTGATGCAGGGGGCACATTTTAATATTGCTGATCATGGCTTACAGTTTAAGAAAACTCAAATATCCTATCTCAAAAATTAGAAAAATTCTGGGAATCTTAATCTTAAACTGTAAGCCATAATCAGCAATATTAAAATAATAAAAGGCTTGCAATATTTCAGTTGATTTGTAATGAATCCAGAATGTATGACATTTTTGTTTTTTTAATTGCATTACAGAAAATAAAGTACTTTATCACAATATTCTAATTTTCTGAGACAGTCCTGTATGCAGGTTGTTCTCAGTTTGTAACACAAGAATTATGCACTGACATATTCCAAATAATAGCTTAATTTTGGTTGTGGACTATCCATCTACAGTTGTGTGGAAAAAGTGTTTGCCCCCCTTCCTGATTTCCACTTCCACTTAAATGTTTCAGATCATCAAACACATTTAAATATAAGACAAAGATAACACAAAATGTAGTTTTTAAGAATAGAATAGAATAGAATATAACTTTATTGATTCCCCAGAGGGGAAATTCAATTGTGCAGCAGCAAACATACACACGCTCGACAATTTTTACAAATAATACACGAAAGTACGAAAAATGTATAAAAAAAGTATATCCTAAAAAAAAAACAACAACCAATAAATAGCTAAGTAATTAAAAAGAGCAATATAAAAAAAAAGAGCAATGTACAAAAGAAGTACTAAACCCAAAAAACGAATAATATATACATGTGCCAAGAGACAAAAATACTAGTGAATGAAGGTTTTTTTTATTAAGGGGAAAGAAAAATCCAAACCTACATGGCCCTGAGTGAAAAAGTGATTGCCCCCTAAACTTAATAACTGGTTGGCCCCTTAGCAGCAACAACTGCGATAACTTTTACAGCGCTGTGGAGGAATTTTGGCCCAATTTTGCAGAATTGTTGTAATTCAGCCACATTGAAGGGTTTTCGAGCATGAACCGCCTTTTTATGTCCATGCCACAGCATCTGCAAAAGAAATTTGGAATAGTTGTAATAACAACCTAAAAATGTGTCGCTCTATCGTCAAGTTTAAGAAATTGTTTAAAGAAAATATTGTAAATAAATATAAAACACTATAATTATAAAGTATACTATCAAAAACATTCTAGGATGTGAAATGTCAATTTTATATTTTGTCTTACTTATTTATTTATTTTTTTTCTTCTTTATGTATTGTTTGTTTTCACTGAGTAAAAGATAATGTCTCATATTTTTTTGCTGATCAAAAGAAAAAAGGGTAGGCACTATAAGCTACGGCTTCAGCCTACACCTTTTCGGCAAAAGAAATGTTGATTTTTTTTTTTTTTTTTTCTCTTCCTTTTCATCTTGTTCTGTACAAGCCGAAATAAAGATTAATTCATTCATTCATTCATCTCAATCGGATTCAGGTCGGGACTTTGACTAAGCCACTCCAAAGTCTTAATTTTGTTTTTCTTAAATCACTTTTTCACACAGGGCGATGTAGGTTTGGATTTTTTTTCCCCTTAATAATAAAAACCTTCATTTAACATCTGCATTTTGTGTTTACTTGTGTTATCTTTGTCTAATATTTAAATTTATTTGATGATCTGAAACAGTAAAATTTGTTGTCTTTTGCCTATGGATTTATTGTTTCACCTATGCAGAAGTCAACTGTATTACCTTTGCAGGTTATAAATGTTATTATAAAGACTGTGATTAATTGTGCAGCTTGTTTGCTCTTCCTCGGTGCAGGACTCTGTCCAGCAGTGATGATGTGGAGGACAGAGAGACGGAGAAGGGTCGGCTGGAAGAAGCCTTTGAGACATGCGACAGGGATTTAGATAAACTGATTGTTCAGCATTATGCAGAACTTACAACCGCCATCCGGACCTACCAGAGCATCACAGAACGCATTACCAGTTCTCGCAACAAGATCAAACAGGTACGAAGGGGAGACATGTTGAGAAGATGTGAAAACTCATTCCCACTTTTTGTTTGTGCTTAAATTAACAAGAAAACTCCCACACACCTTCTCCTCACTGTTCACTTATTTATTAGGCCAACGTTTCGGTCATGGCTTGATGCCTTGAAAAAGGTCTATGAAACGTTGGCCTAATGAATAAGTGAACAGTGAGAAGAAGGTGTGCGGGAGTTTTCTTGTTAAGTTTGGCTGCAGCTTTCCTCCTCCGATGCACCTTTCTGCAAATCCGGTGTGCAAAAAGTTTTCTACTTCGGATGTTTGTGCTTAAATGAATTTTACATCAGCAGCAGTAGACTGATTAAACTCAAATCAGCTAGTTTTGTGTTTTCGTTCAGTTTTACTTGAAATATTTCTTTTATTTTTAATGGTTAATTTCATTTTTCACCATTCTATATTTATTTTTAAACAGCACCCATAATAATATTGTAATGAAAGAAAAAGCGCAAGTGTCTATTATAACATTAACAAAAGAATACGTGTATATATTTTTTATATATAAATATCAAAGAACAGCAGGAAACAAAAACAAATAAATATGAACCTTTATAGCTTTGAAAGATTGCTCTACAAATCTTTTTTTTGTAAACTGAAAATGAGCTGCACATTTGTAAATCTATATTAGCGTCATTCCATAATTTAACTCCCACAACAGGTATACATCTCCTTTTAGTCTCTTTCGTAGCTTTTTGTACAACAAATTTACAAACATCACGCAAATTATATTTTGACTCATATATGGAGAAAGGCCGTTGTACACAGACAGGGAGTAACTTTAATCTAACTTTATACATTATTTGCATTATTTTATAATAAACCAAATCATAAAATTTCATAACATGGGATTTTATAAACAATGGATTTGTATGTTCATAATATCCCACCCTATTAATAATACGTATGGCTCGTTTTTGTAAGAGGACTATAGCATTTACTGTTGTCTTATACGTCGAGCCCCAAACTCCCACACAATACCCTATATAAGGTAGTTTTAGTGAACAATAAATTAAATGTAGGGCTTTATGATTTAATATATTTCTGGACTTATACAGGATTGCTATTGACTTTGCAATCTTTCCTTTTATATATCTAATATGTTGTTTCCATGTTAATTTACAATCAATAACAACCCCAACTAGAAAATTTCAAGAAATTTTGATATGGGCATGCCCTACCGCCCATTCGTCCCCTCTCGCCGCTTTGGTTTGGGGCTGTAGTTGTTGTGTTCGGGTTGGTTCTATGTCAGTTTGAGGTGTTTTTACGCTTGTATTTCATTCATTCCTGTGCTCCCAATAGTTATTAATGGGGCGCGCTTTTTGGCATCTAGCGTTGCCACTGTAACGCTTTTGACTGAGAATAGTAATGCCCATCGAGGCAAGATGGAGACGCATGTAACGATGTATGCCGTGCATGGGTGCACGTTCCGGTTCAGGCTACGTCAATGGATAGGTTTTTTTTCCACCATGGTAAAAAAATCCCATCCGAATGAATGGGGCCATTTGGCCTGGATTTTGACATAAAATTTCCTTAAATCCCAGCTTCATGAGATTTGAGTATGTTGAAGTCCACAGCCTGCCGAGTCAGGGGACATTTGTACGATGTCTCTACGATAACCTGTTGCCTAGCAACAAGCGTCCAAATTCAAACAGAAATAAAAAAAAAAATGAAAGGCCAATATCGCAAAAACTGTAGTAATTAGCATAATGAGGTTGTAGGGTCCGTTAGTGCCAATTGGGCCGAGTGTTTGAAAGTTTCAACCATGTCTCTACGATAAAGTTCGGCCGAGCAATAAGCGTCCGAATTTTCGCCTTTTTTTTTGCTTTTTGGCGTCTAGCGTTGCCACGGTAACACCTTTTACTGAGAAAAGTAATGCCCATCGAGGAACGATAGAGACGCATCCAACGATGTATGCCATGTATGGGTGCATGTTCCCAATAACAACTCATAAGTATTTATTGTCATTGTCTTTGTGTTATTCTGTGCTTCAGGTGAAGGAGAACCTCCTGTCTTGTAAGATGCTGCTTCACTGTAAAAGGGATGAGTTGAGGAAGCTGTGGATAGAAGGCATCGAACACAAGCATGTGCTTCAGCTGCTGGATGAAATCGAAAGCATTAAGCAGGTTCCTCAGCGCCTGGAGACCTATATGGCAAGCAAGCACTACCTTCATGCCACGGACATGTTGGTGAGTAGAGAGATGAAGATGAATGTTATGGTGCTTGACAAGTTCGAAAAAAAGTTATTGATATTATGGGGAAAAAGTGGAAGGTCTTCATTTCCTTCAAAAACTAGCTATATAAATTTTTCAACTCATAAAAACACACGTGTTTACAGTGTTGCATGCCAAGATTGATTCCTACACTATGTGCTTTCCATCACTTAAAATAGCTCTTTCCTAGCCTTGAAAATCCAAGGGATGCAACTGGCATCCTCTAGCTGCAGTGGCCGCACTGCGCCTGTGTGTATATGTGTGTACTACTGGGCCTTTGATGTGTTTTTTGCTCAGTAGGGAAGCGTACTGATGGCATTGAGGACTAAACGACCAAGCTCTGTCATCTGTCTCTTTCTTTCCCTTTTCTCAATTCAGTTCCAATGCCAGTCCCACACATCTTCCTGTAGACTTGGGTAATAATTAGTTTTATAAAATGAAGTTATGAGGAACAAAGAAGGACAGTGGTGCAGCCAAAAGACCGTGAAAATCCTTTTTGTGGGGATGGAAAGAAAAGGAAATTTAATTCAACCTCTGCCGCATGTTAAAAAGGTTAAGAAAAGTTCAAAGTCTTAAACTCTGTCGGCTTTTCTTGATTTTAGATGTTGCAATTTTACTGGTTCGTACAAAGAACACATTTTAAAGCAGATTTTTCTTCCCTTCGTCTCAAAATTGTGTTGTTTTTTTTGCCTTGTTAATGGAGTTCATGTATGGAAAATGCATGAAAAGTAATCTTTAGGTAAGCACTACTAAACAAAAACAGGGTTGTTGGTACTGTGGGGTTTGGGGGGTCGGCTGAGGTGGAGCCATAGAGTTATTTTAGATGTTTAACATTCAAATTGTAGCTAGTCAGTAATGGATTTTTAAGAGTTCAATTTACAAAACTGTCTTGTTTTTGCAGCAGGTGTTTGGCTTGCTTTTCCAACAATCATTAAAAAAGTTTTACCAGAAAGTTGAGTTGAAGTTGCAGATTTTAACTCTAGATCTATTTATGGCTTTTAAAGATCCATTAAAACCACATTTCCACTAAGCTTCCTTCAGGCTTAATGATTTTCAGAGAAGTTGCATCATTTTATTATGCATGTAACATTATATGCTTGCTGTAGGATAATGCGTTTTAGGTTTAGTGCGTTCACACTATGTGAGGGATCAGAAATATATATATCACATAATGAGATTCATCACCAAACTCAACCCTCCACTTGTTGGTTTGGTCTTGATCAAGCATTTTCAGCATATACTTTCATTACCAAACTTGTCTACTGGGTTTCACTCTGCTGTTTCCTGTCATTTGTTCCGACTGAAACTACAGCCAAATAACTAAGAGTTTGTAATAAACCTGTCATTTCAGGATCAGTGCATTTTTGGTTCTGTTCTGACCTCACCGGAAATTCCTTTAAGTTGTCATGGCAGAGGAAAACATCTTAATTAAATCAACTCTCCACGGGGTTCCCCAAGGCTCAGTACTCGAGGCCCCTTCTCTTTGCCATATAAACCATCTCTCTGGGCCAAATTCTTCATTCACATGGCCTCTCATATCACTGCTATGCAGACGATACACAACTCTACCTGTCATTCCTACTGGACGACTCCACAATCCCTGCACAAATCTCAGCTTGCCTCTCTGATCTGTTTGCATGGATGAAGGTCGTCAACTCAGTTGCTTTTAGACGTCCCAAAATCTAGGCTCAAAACTAGAGGTGACCGAGCTTTTGCGGTGGCCGGCCCTAAGCTGTGGAATAGTTTGCCACTAAATGTCAGATCTGCCCAGACCCTAGTGGTTTTTAAGTCTTCTTTGAAAACTTATTTATTTTCTTTGGCTTTTAGTGTGTGACAACTTAGTTCCCCACATCTGTGTGAAGTGATTGTTTTTTTATTGTATTTTATTACTATTTTATTGATCATTTTAGTATGTTAGTGATTTTATTGTTTCTACACTGGGTACTGTGTTTTTCTTTTGGTATTGTTTTATTCTCTTGTATGCTGTACAGCACTTTGGTCGACCTCGGTCGTTTTTAAATGTGCTTTATAAATAAAATTGACATTGACATTGACATTGACATTGACATTGACATGAAGGATCACAACCTTCAATTTAGGGCCAATCCCAATACACCCCCTACTTTCTACCACTAGCCCTCCCCCACTACCACTTCACCCTACAAATGAAGCCACAGGCGTAGGGCCCTTGTAATGTTCCCTAGGGATTGGGACACCACTTGCTACACACCATATCAGGAAGCCCAGAGATAAAAGCTGTTTTAATTTCCGCTGTAGCGCTGTTAATATGACACTTTATTAAGTTTTAATATTTTTTCAGGCGTAAAAGTAACCGTTAGGATCCCCAACCTGGGCTCAGTTTATCCAAATAACGCCTGTTAAGAAATTTGCTCCGATGTTTTCAGGGGATGAGAAGATCTGCCGGCTCGGGAGCTGATTTATGGTTCCACGTTACACCAACGCAGAGCCTACGACGTAGGCTCTGCGTTGGTGTAACGCGGAACCATAAATCAGCCTTTATTCTGGCGAGATCTGAAAAAACAACGCAACAACGAGGAAGCGAGTGATTATCTACATTCACTGAGTGAATATTATGAAAGTAAAATATATATTTCTCGCTAGAAATGTAATAAAAACGCATTTTTATGCAGAAACTAACTCAAAATATTGATTTTATTCACAAAAAAATAAGAAATGTCCGCCATGTTTTTTTTTTTTGATTCAGTCCGCAAATGATGATGTAAAGCATTCTGGGAAATGTTCTCTAGCCCTCGGTCAGCTAGTCAGCATCTGAAATCCCTTGCTCTGAAGGGCTAGATTCATACACACTTGCCCTCAATATGTCCACTAGCCCTAGATCAGGGGTCGGCAACCCACGGCTCTAGAGCCGCATATGGCTCTTTAGCGACACCCTAGTGGCTCCTGGAGCTTTTTCAAAAATGTTTGACCTTTTTTTTTCCTTTTTTTCTTTTTTTCTCTTTTTTTCTTCCTTTTTCCTTTCCTTTTTGATCTCGGCATTTACAAATTTTGACTTTTTTCTCGACATTTCGACTTTTTTCTCGACATTTCGACATTTCTCTTAACATTTCCACTTTTTTCTCGACATTTTGTCTTTTTTCTCAACATTTCTCCTTTCGCCATTTGCCTTCATTCTAAGGCTTATACAAGACTTTTCATTCTTTGCAGCTCCAGACATATTTGTTTTTTGTGTTTTTGCTCCAATATGGCTCTTTCAACATTTTGGGTTGCCGACCCCTGCCCTAGATGCAAAGAGGAATTGGGAACCAAACGCGCAACATTTAGGGGTAGTGCTGAAAAGTAGGGCTAAGGGGGGGATTGGGACTGGCCCAAAGACAGTCGGACCAACTCCACTCCTGGTACAGGTTATAGTTATAACCTGCTTTGATTACTGCAATGCCCTCCTATCCTGTGTGATCAAAGTACTACAAAAGCTCCAGAATGCTGCGGCGCGTCTGGTCTTTAACCAACCCAGACAGGCAGCGTCACCTCCTGTTCATGACATCACTGGCTGGTGGTCGCTGTTGGAATAAAAAACAAGTCTCCGTCACTAGTCTGCAGGGTGAACTCCGGGTCTGCGCCTGCCTATATGAACCTGAATGTAAAGGACAAACAGAAGATCGGGGTTTGCCGGGGGGGTTGTTCTCATTAGTAGCATGCCTCTTTTATTAACCTGCTTGTGTCGTCTTATCTGGAAAACCTCCAGGTGACCTCATTAGCATCGTAATTAGCAACTCACAAGCCCTGAATAAGTATTTATTCTTTTTTTTTTTAACTGTACTTGAAATCTATAAGCACTTTGAGAGTTGATCATTGATGTCATGGATGTGCAGGGTCATGTCATGAGGTAGAGTATTGTTTTTAAACAATTATTAATTTAATAAATGTTTTTTTCTGTTTTATACTTGTCCAATTTTAATGCTGGTTCGAGATTTTGCTGGAGTTTCTTGACTTTTTAAGAGTTTTACCCTCTCCGTGCACCTTGGAAATGGGTGCATTTGTAACAGAGACCTTTAGACAGCTGCACCAAGTGAAGTCTATGCCATGAGGGGACTGTAATGCCTTCCTGTTTAAAGAGCTGATATAATATCAGCTGTCATTTAAAGTTATGTTTTTGATAGCCTGTTTAAAAACTATATTCTTGGGTGCAAAGCCAATTTGTTCAATAATAGGGTGCACAGCTTATGACAAAGTGTTTGTTCTTTGTAGAACAGTCAGTCATTAGCTTGAAAAAAGTATCAGTACTTTTCTAAAGCCATTAACGGTGCCAAGTAGCAACAGTTTTGCTACAGAAAATAGTTATAGTTCCTCAAGTGCAGCAACAAAACATTTGCTTTGATAGTTAGCAATAGCTCACAGGTAACAAAGAGTCCCAATAACCAGCCCTACTTTCCCCCTCAAACAGTAATACCCCCTTGTTTACTCCTTCTTAGTACCTGCACAATCTTTTAAATGGACTCAAGACCTTAGGCCTCAATAGCACTGCAAAAACTCAAAATCTTACCATGAATAGTTGTCTTATTTCTAGTTAAAATGTCTCATTTTTAGTCAAAAAATCTCATTACACTTAAAACAAGACTCATCATCAGAAAAAATAACTTATTTGACAATTTTCACCTGTTTCAAGTAAATTTTCACTTGAAATAAGTAGAAAAGTCTGCCAATGGGACAAGATTTATCTTCTCATTACAAGCAAAAAAATCTATAAATAAATAGTGTTTACATACACAATGATGTCACATCATTATTTTAATAATACTATAAGTAACAAAATGTATCATCAATATGTTTTGTTAATATTTTTCTCAGTCAACTAGAGTTTAATCAGACAAAAAACAAAACCACACCGCAAAAACTCAGAATCTTACCAGGAATATTTGTCTTATTTCTAGTTAAAATGTCTCATTTTTAGTTAAAAAATCTCATTACACTTAAAACAAGAGTCAATACCAGAAAAATAACGTATTTGACAATTTTCACCTGTTTCAAGTAAATTTTCACTTGAAATAAGTAAAAAATCAAGCAAAACAAGCAAAAAAATCTAGTTCCACTGGCAGATTTTTCTACTTATGTTAAGTGAAAATCTACTTGAAACAGGTGAAAATTGTTGTTTTTTCCAGTGATGAGTCTTGTTTTAAGTGTAATTAAATTTTTTTGACTAAAAATTAGACATTTTAACTAGAAATAAGACAAATATTCTTGTTAAGATTTTGAGTTTTTGCAGTGAGTCTGTTATTCAACCACAACTACAGCTTTCCTTGGTCTTTGGCATCAATATTTGCTGCGTTTCTGGGTTCAGAAAAAGGCTCAGACCGCCTTCACCTTGACACACAATGGTATCACCTGCTTCACATTCCCCTGCAGACTTCTCTGGTCTGGCAGCCTTGCTTGTAAGGGAAGAGTTGCTGATCTTTGGAAGGTTGTGTTAGGTCCAACCTGGGTGAATGCTGATCTCAGCCCAAAGCTTTCTTGTCGCCATTCTCTGAGGAGAGTGACGTGTGAGACGTCTCTGCCACTGCCCACACTGTTCTGGAAGTAATCGCTTCCATTTCAGCCTGCGATGACGTAGAAGTTACAACATCTTATCAAGAGAAGCAAGAACACAAGAACCAAATTATACCACCTTCTGTAAAGTTTCCTCCGCAGGGTGGCTGGACGCTCCCTTATGCTGGATTCACTCTGAAAGCATCAAAAATCTCCTGACGCCCGCATCGCGCTGCTTGGTAGATTCACACTGAAATCACTGTTGACGCCTGGAGGGAAACTGGAGGGAAACAAGTGCATATAGTCTACGTATATCTATATATCCAGTATCTTCAGTTTCCTATTTCACCATGGATCACACTTTGGGAAGCCTTCTTTATATTTCGGTGTTATTTTGGTATAGTTTGATGCTCTTTAACCAGGTTGGTCCTGGATCAACACCAACCGTCAGAGTCGTTGGTCCCGGTGAAGCTGCAGTCTGTCTGCGCTGATACTGACACACCGGGTCGGAGCGGATTTGGTCTTGATGTTTAAACTGTGTTTTGCGATTAATAAGCACAGTTTTTAATTATTTTGCATTGGATCGATGTAGCAAATAAAATCGTTGGGACCATCCAGCTCCTCAACCATCAGTTACGTGTTTCACATGAGCAGTTCAGGTAAAAACGACAGTCAAATCATCAAAAATGTCAGTTTGCTGGATGAAATCTATTAATTCCTGATAAAATAAGTTTGTTAGTGCACAGCTCTGCTCATGTACGCATGTGAGTGAGTGTACGTTTGTGTCTACACGAAAGTACAATCTGCATTGAGGGTTCTCGCTTCAGGAATCCCGGTCTGTGATTGGACGCTGCCTCGGCATCGCCGCTGCTCATTTACATAAAGTTGAGATTTTTCAACTTCAAATTGACGCTCCCAACGCCTCCGACGCGTCTCGCAGCGAGCTTTCATAGAAAATTAATGGCAGCCGGACGCCTGTGACGCTTTCAGTGCGAATCCAGGGTTAGTACATCTGTATTCAGCCAGATGTTCTCCACCTTTACAAAGTGGCCATACGAGCCACAAGGTGAAGCACAGGCAGAGGTGGGTAGTAACGAGTTACATTTACTCCGTTACATTTACTTAAGTAGGTTTTGAGAAATTTTGTACTTTTAGGAGTAGTTTTGAATCACTATACTTTTTACTTTTACTTGAGTAGATTTGTGAAGAAATCTACTCTTCCTCCGCTACATTAGGCTACGTTGAGCTGTTACTTTTCTTTTATCCCTTTTATCCGCGTACGCGTCAATCTCATGACATCACTGAGTGATTCTTTGGGAAAAATGTTTGTTTTTGCATGTTTTGTCACATTTACACGGACTCAAACACACACAGAGTTTCTATGAGTTAATTCTTGTTGTAGTTCTGCCTGGTTAAAAAAGAAAAGTACAAAGGCTTGAAATTTTGTGCTACTTGTGCTTAATTTATTTTTTTATTCTGTTATTTTATTTAATTTTATTAAAGTACTTCAATTTACTTTAAGATTATTTTAAATTAAGCTATTTTTTTATTTTTTATTAATTTTATTATTTTATTGATTTAATTTGCCTGAAGATGATTATTTTGTACTTTTGTCTGTTTGAATGGTTTTGTTAAAAAAATTCATTTTTTCACCAAGTACTTTTTTTTACTTTACCTCAAGTAATTATTTGGATGTCTACTTTTTACTTCTACTTGAGTCATATTATTCTGAAGTAACAGTACTTTTACTTGAGTACAATTTTTGGCTCCTCTACCCAGCTCTGAGCACAGGCCTCGTTGTTCTCCAGGAGAAAAAGCCTGCTGACTTGTGCTGTGAAGGTCTAAAAAGGAGACGGAGAACCTCCTTGACTCTGTGGTCTCTTCGGCGCAGCAGCCAGTCACTTTCGTGCACGACAGGCGTGAAGGGAAAAAAAGATGATGATGGGGGCACTGGAACTATGCTTGCAGAGGATGATATAATCTATGGTTCCCATGGTGACACAGCAACTGTTAGCACAAGGCTGTGTCTCACTGGCTCTTACTTTCATGGTCCCCAACATGCACCATGTGCACCGACGGCCCCTCAGGCCCCCGGAGGTCCAAAGTACCTTTTTGAGGTTGGAAGCAACTCCAAGGTCAGACCTCAAACGGAGCAGTTGGAGGAGGAAAACGCGGACGGCCTGACAGTCTCTCCTTCGGGGACGGCAGGCACCGTTCTCAAGACATCCTGCCCCTTTCAATTTCTTTCCAGAGCAACTTCGATTGGCATACTTTCATAGAGTCCAGACCCAGATTTAGCTTTCCTGTTCCTGGGATGACATGAGAGAAGGAGGGCCTGTATTCCCACACTTGTCAAACAAAGACTTTTCTCATGCATGTTTTAATAAAATAAAAAGAAAGACTGCCAAAGGGATTGTCAGATTAAAAAAAGAAAGAAAAAAGATGCCTCATAGCTTTGAGATTGATTTATCTGTGTGTGTATTTTATTTTCATTTGAATGATCACGTTCCTTTTTTTTAACCCTGTGGGGACAAAAAAATAAAATAAAACGACAATGTTGTGTGAGATTTAAATGCTCTTGATGATGTTATGAATAATCATGCGGCGTCAAATTGAGTTTTTCCCTTTTTTTTTTTTTCATTTTTAAACAGAATTTCGTTATTTTATGTCAGAAGAAAGTTTCAAACTCCCTGAGCACTAGTTCCTACTTCAAGAGTACTTTATGAAGCGTTAAAGCAGTCTCTTGAAAAATGAACGTGATTTTTTTTTTTTTTTTTTTTTTTTTTTTTTTTTATTCATAAATTGTAGAAAACAAAATTCCACTAAACTTGTTCAGTTGCTTTGGATAGCTTCATGTCTTTTATAGATAAGATCATCTTTGACTCACTCAGGTATTTGGAAAAACAGATAAACAGACATTTTGCATAACCTTTGCAGGTTATTTTACTTGCAAACATATGAAGTGGGAGTAGAAAAGTGAGGTATGAACTTCCTTGACTCTCGATTCCCCAGTTTAAAGTTTTCTCCGGTGGGTGTATGTATTCTTTTTTTATTTATTTTTTTAAATGTGAAGCTAATCTCTTTGGGCTGACAATTATAATTCAGACTCAGCTCTCTGCCTGCAATTGAATAACAGCATCAGATCCCGGGAGGTTGGTTAATAGTAAGACTGGCCCAGACTGGAGAACATTTCCTCTCCACTCAGTCTCACAACATTCAGGTGTGCAACGCTTCTCCTCTCCTCTCCTCTCCTCTCCTCTCCTCTCCTCTCCTCTCCTCTCCTCCCTTTTCTCAGCACATTCACTAGAGCTTTCGTATTTTGTCATTATGCTGACAGGCCTGGTCCCTAATGATGCTAACCAGCCTTTCTCTGTCAGCCCAGCCCAATGGTAATGAGATAACCCCTGACACCCAACAATGCAATCACACACAAGTGCAATCATACGCTGACACATCTTAGAAGTGTGTTCAGGACATGTAAAGCCTTACAGACATGGGGAGTTATTTTATGAAGCTATAGGAAGCTGCTCATCGTATGCATTAGCTCGTCTCCTCACTAAAGTGTCTGTCATTTGCATCATTTGCATCATTTGCACACACTGGACCCGTGCCCTCTGCCTGTCCTGCTCTCCTCACCCCGTCGCTGCTAACCACTCCCTTCTGTCCTGCCAATATTTTTCTCAGTGCCATCATCTGGCCGTTTGTGCCCTTGAAACTCGCACTGAAACGCACACAAACACACATCAACACGCAGACACAGATTGGCACATTTAATTTAATAGCATGAAGACGTGATTAATTGAAAACGTGCCATGACTGCTGCTGCTCCTGTGAGAGGAGGGCAGGGAGGAGGTCAGGATGTGTGAATTTACATAAATATGACTCTGGGGGACATGACAAACATTACAACACTTTTTTCTAGTTTTCTTTTCTACTACTAGTTGGGTGTTCACCTGGACTGTAAACGCAACGGGTTTTGCAAGAAGATGCAACACTATATTTTGCGCTTCTTGGCATGTAGGGTCGCCACGGTAACGCTTTTGACTGAGAAAAGTAATGCGCTTTGTCGCAGGATGGAGACGCACATTTTTTCTTTTTCTTTTCTTTTATTGTTTATTTTGGTCATCCAAAAAACAATGTTACATCGGTGCAACCATCATCATTATACAGCACACATGGGGAAAACAGCAAAACCAGGGAGGAACTTAAGAGATGGCTCAAAAGATGTGACCAAAAAAGGTGTAGGCTGAAGCAGGAGCTTGTGATGCCTACCCTACTATCATACAATCAATACACACGCACGCACGCACGCACGCACGCACGCCAGACGCACGCACGCACGCACAACAATAATACATCTGTTACACTATCATATATTGGTGGATGCGAAGAAGCAAACAAAAGCCCAGTAATAATACTATGAAACCACTATGAAATTTGATGTCAATGAATTAGAATATATCCGTACAGTTTGTTACAGTATTTTTTTATACCCGTTGATAGTCTTAATTTTAAACATTCTTTTGAAGGTATGGATTGAACTACACATTCTTAAGTCCTTTTCGCAACAATTCCATAGTTTTACACCATTTACTGAAGTACAATGTTCTTTTGACTTTGTTCTTGCCTTTTGGTTTTTGAATGAACCAGCATTTCTCAGTTGATATTTGTTCTCCTGGATTGTGAACAGCTCCTGTATGCTGCGTGGAAGGAGATTGTTGTGAGCTTTGAATGGGACCAATAAAGTTTGCAACTTAACTATATCCCAGAATTTGAGAGTATTTAAATTTATAAAAAGAGCGTTGGTTGGCCCATGGAACGTTTTTTTCTTTATTATACGTATTATTCGTGATTTTGATAGAAATTTCTTCATTGATCTTTCGGGTGCCAAATATTAAAAGTTTGGTCTTGCTTAAATTTAGGGAAAGTTTATTGGCGTCAAACCACTTTTTCATAAAATCCATCTCCCCTTCCACTGTTCTCAGGAGCTGCTCCAGATTTGTACCATGGCAAAGCAAACTAGTGTCATCTGCAAATAGGACGCATTTAAAGAGCCTTGATACATTAACAATGTCATTAATATATAGTATGAAAAGTTTGGGCCCCAGAACCGACCCTTGAGGGACTCCACATTTTATTTTCAAAAAAGCTGATTTTGGTTTCCCTAATTTGTACATATTGGTAACGGTCTGCAAGGTAGCTTTTTAACCACTGGTAAGCAGTCCCTCTGATTCCATATTTCTCCAATTTCTTCATCAACAATTCATGATCAACAGTGTCAAATGCTTTACTGAGGTCAATGAACACAGCTGCAGTAAGTTTGTTGTTGTCAATGGCTGTAGAGACCTGCTCTACTAAACTCATCACTGCCATTGAAGTTGATCTGTTAGTTCTGAAGCCAAATTGTTGATCACACAGAAGATTGTATTTTTCAATGTAGTTGTCAAGTCTATGCACAAATAATTTTTCCAATATCTTGGAGAATTGTGGGAGCAGTGAAATGGGTCTATAATTTGTAAATAAATGTCTATCTCCGTTTTTATAAATTGGGATGACTTTGGCTATTTTCATCTGATTAGGGAATGTACCTTTTTGAAAAGATTGGTTACAAATGTGAGCAAGTTTGATGTATAACACACCTGGGTGCACGTTAGGGCTGGGCGATATATTGAGATTTTAATATATATCGATATATTTTCAAACGCGATATGGTACGAGACAATATCGTTTATATCGATTAAATTTTTTTTTTATGATTTGATATAGCTTATTTTGTGACAAATTGACTTGAATGTTTTATTTGAGATTTGCACAAATGTTTTGTTATTTGCTGTCAACCTCAGTGGAAAAGTCTGCCTGTTACTGTCTACATTGTATTAATTGCACAGTGTATATTAATTGTTATGCAGGAAAGGGATATTTGTTTTATTTTATTCAAGAAGCATTTTTATATGCAGGCAGTTTATTTTTATTTCATTTGTTTTATACATGTTGATATTGTGCAGACCTCTGTTAATAAAGGAACCTGTGTGACATTTGGCACGAGGCTTTGTATTAAAACTGACTGTTTTTTTAAGGGTTTGCCTCAGAAAAAAATGAAGCTAACAGAGATGCTAACAGAGATGCTAACAGAGATGCTATGCTATAATGCTTTGGGGGAAACCCCAATTATGGCACAGAAAAAATATTGATATATATCGAGTATCGCCATTCAGCTAGAAAATATCGAGATATGACTTTTGGTCCATATCGCCCAGACCTACAGTAGTGAACGTTACGGTTCGGGCTCTGAAGCGGCCGAAGAAATGGGATACATTTTGCCAAAATGACACGATTAATTCAAAATGGCCGACTTCCTGTTGGGTTTCGGCCATGGCCCCAAGAGACTTTTCTTTAAGTTGCGACATGATACAGGTGTGTACCGATTTTCGTGCATGTACGTCAAACCGTATCGTGGGGCTTGAGGCACAAAGTTTTCTAGGGGGCGCTGTTGAGCCATTAGGCCACGCCCATTAATCCAAACTGTCCAATGTACATAAATATGACTCTGGGGGATATGACAAACATTACAACACTTTTTTCCTAGTTTTCTTTTCTAGTACTAGTTGTGTGTTCACCTGGACTGTAAACGCAACAGGTTTTGCAAGAAGACGCAAAACTATATTTTGTGTAAAATGGGATAACTATTTCAACGTAGAAATGCAGCAAGATGTTGCATATCTGCTTTTAGTCTGTGGTGGAGAGCAGAACTTTTATTTGTAGTTATTTATTGGAGCGGTACCATCAGAACCACTGAGTCAAAGAAATTTAACAAGCTGATAAAGAAAGGCAGCTCTGTGCAGGGGACGGCTCTGGAGCAGCTCCCCAGACACAGCAGCAAGATAAGGGCATGTTTATGAGGGAACGTGTGATCCTCCTGCCTCCTATTTGTTTGTATTTTGGCTTTACATTTCCATAAACTTGTAATGATACTGCCGTGCGATAACTTCACATCCATTCAATTAAGATTTAGTTTAGTTTATTGTTTTGCACAGTTTTGAAAATATACAGGAAATATCAAGTATAAATATTATAGGTGCAGGAAGAGGCAAAAAACCCAATGGGCTTATTAAGTTATTAAAATTTCATGTGTTATAAAGAACACAAGATTAACATACAAAAACAAAAAGTATAACTACACAAAAGTGATGGCAAACTAATAATGCAATATATAAATAATAAAGAATAAAGACAAAAAAATAAGTGTGTGTGAGTGTGCATGGGATATTGTTTTTACAACTTATATTACTTATATTCAGTGATGGACAGTAACGGAGTACATTTACTTGAGTACTGTACTTAAGTACATATCCAGAGGATTTGTACTTTACTTGAGTATTAGATTTCTTTGGTACTTATTACTCTTACTTGAATACATTTCCAAGACAAATATTTTTACTTTTACTTGAGTAAATTTCTTTGAAGGCTGAAAAGTACTCGTTACTTTCAGGTCTGCTCTTTTTTCTTCTTCCCTAAAATCCTATTGGACACAAGCTGTTTTTGTCAAAGGAGGAGACCTATCACAGTGCACGCTCTCCACTGGGATGTACGTAAAGCGGAAATACGTCAAGCCTCCTCAAAACGATACCGCCAAAGTAGCCTGCGTTTGTCAAGACAGAGCCGCATTTGAGTTATTGAAAGCAGAGATGTAGTTTTTTGTAAAGCAGTGATCTTTGAGGGGGATCCAGACTTAGTTGGATGGTGCAGGTTCATTTGGTTTCAGTTCATGATTGTTAATAAACTCTGCATCATCTTCTGTCCTCTTATGATCCCATTCATTTGATTTGTTTTTGGTGTTTGTGCAGGTTTTATATAACATTGTGGTTCTAAAAGCAGCACATCAGTGCAGCTGGTTTCAAAGAGTTAATTCTCAGAAACAAGAGTTAAAAGATCCTTAAATTAATAAAAAAAAATATAGTAATTTACTGATGTGGAAAATAAGAAATTTACTCTTACTCTTACTCTTAAAGTAAATTTAAAAGCATTTACTTTTGGATACTTAAGTACCTTTAAACGCAAGTACTTTTCTACTCTTACTCGAGTAATATTTTGACTGAGCTACTTTTACTTGTAACGGAGTAAATTTTGACCAGTAGTATTTGTACTCTTACTCAAGTACTGGTGTCGAGTACTCTGTCCACCTCTGCTTATATTGACTCCTCCTGAGCAAATAAGACGGTACAATGGCACTATGAGTGAAACAAAAAACCCCAAAAAGAACATGGATACATGTACAACAATACATTGGGAAAACAATTACAAAACAGCAGTCAAGTTCCTTCAAACGTCTTTTGTAACATTTCAAAGAGGAAGAGCTCTTTGCCAAGTGGGAAAAATCATTCCACATTTTAGTCCCTAAATCTCACCGAAAATTGAGCTCTGCAAGTGAGAAATTTAGGAGGATTGTCAAGTTGAATAAGAATGAACCTGTGAATTTAATTTAAAGTAAGTCTTGAACTGTCCAGGAATATTCCTTTCACTTGAATTTAGCTTATAAATAAAAATGCATATCTGAAAAATATTGATATCGTAAATAGCAAGAATCTGGAGTTTCTGAAATAAAGGAGCAGATGAAGCGTGTGACTCTGATCGAGTTGCAATCTTAACAAAACGTTTCTGTAGGACCAGAACTTTGTGAAGAGTTGTAGGAAAAGTATTTGCCCAAACTACAGGACTGTCTCAGAAAATTAGAATATTGTGATAAAGTTCTTTATTTTCTGTAATGCAATAAAAAAACAAAAATGTCATACATTCTGGATTCAATACAAATCAACGGAAATATTGCAAGCCTTTTATTATTTTAATATTGCTGATTATGGTTTATAGTTTAAGATTAAGATTCCCAGAATATTCTAATTTTTTTAGATAGGATATTTGAGTTTTCTTAAGCTGTAAGCCATGATCAGCAATATTAAAATAATAAAAGGGCTTGAAATATTTCAGTTGATTTGTAATGAATCAAGAATGTATGACATTTTTGTTTTTGTAATTGCATTACAGAAAATCACAATATTCTAATTTTCTGAGACAGTCCTGTATATTACAATATGAGAGATAAGGATAAATGAAACTATAATAAAGTGTAAGATGCTGACGTGCTTGGGCCGGTGTGTTGCAGGTGACGGCTGTGGAGTCCCTGGAAGGCCCGTTGCTCCAGGTGGAAGGCCTCGGAGATCTGCGGCTGAGCTGCACCAGCAAGAAGCTCAACATGCACCTGGTGCTCATCGACGAGCTGCACAGACACCTCTACATCAAGTCACAGTCGCCTCGGACACAAAAACAAGGGACAAAAATGCTGCTCGCATTCTAGGGTAAGGGACCAATTATTCTCCCTCACCCCATACCTTTCTCTTTTTTTAGTCTTTCCACGTAGCAACGCTTCGTCATTACAGCACAGCAGAGAAGGGTGAGGCATTTTATCTGATCAAATGTTATTCTTTCAACATCTTTGTTGATGTCTCAAAGCTGTAGCTGCACATATGTGGGTGCATGAAAAGATGCAACATTAAATTAAAGCTGCAAGCAGCGATGAACGGGCCCTCGCACTCACGGCCACGCCCCCATAAGCATATCAGAAATGACACCACCCACGACTTCCTATGTCAAAACATTCAAAAGTTATAGCAGAAAAAAGGGACAACAATCAGAAGAAGGGCGGGGCTAATTAAGGCCAACGAAGCTTAAGGACTCATTACAGAGTCCCATGACACCACCACAACTTCCTATGTCAAACCATTCAAAAGTTATGCAGAGAAAAGTATTCTAAGGGGGCGCTGTTGAGCCGTTAGGCCACGCCCATTAATGCAAACCATGAAATATCAAATTTATCGCCAAGCCTGGCTTGCATGCAAAATTTTGGTGACTTTTGGAGAACTATCAAATATGGATCAATCAGATTTCAAAATGGCCGACTTCCTGTTCGGTTTCGGCCATGGCTCCAAGAGACTTTTCTTTAAGTTGCGACATGATACAGGTGTGTACCGATTTTTGTTCATGTACGTCAAACCGTATTGTGGGGCTTGAGGCACAAAGTTTTCCGGGGGGGCGCTGTTGAGCCATTTTGCCACGCCCATTAATCCAAACCATGAAACATCAAATTTATCGCCAGGCCTGCCTTGCATGCAAAATATGGTGACTTTTGGGGGAACTATCAAATATGGACCAATCAGATGAAGGGGGGGCCGCGCCTTTTGGCGTCTAGCGTCGCCACGGTAACACTTTTGAAAGAGAAAAGTAATGCGTGTAGTCGCAGGATAGAGACGCACATTTTGATGTATAACACATCTGGGTTCACGATACGGGTTCGGGCCGTATTAATTCTCGAAGGAATGGCATATATTGCTCCAAAATTACGCGATTAATTCAGAATGTTCAAAAATGGCCGACTTCCTGTTCGGTTTCGGCCATGGCGCCAAGAGACTTTTCTTTTAGTTGCGACATGATACAGGTGTGTACCAATTTTCGTTCATGTACGTCAAACCGTATTGTGGGGCTTGAGGCGCAAAGTTTTTTCTATCTGAACCAATCAGATGAAGGGTGGGCGCACTTTTTGGCGTCTAGCGTCGCCACGGTAACGCTTTTGAAAGAGAAAAGTAATGCGTGGTGTCGGAGGATGGAGACGCACATTTTTATGTATAACACACCTGGGTGCACGTTACGGTTCGGGCCGTATTAACTGCCGAAGGAAGGCATCAATTTCGCCAAAATGACGCGATTAATTCAAAAGGGCCGACTTCCTGTTCGGTTTCTTGACATGACGCCCAGAGACTTTTCTTTAAGTTGTGTACTGATACAGGTGTGTACAGATTTTCGGTGCATGTACGACAAACCGCATTGTGGGGCTTGAGGCACAAAGTTTTCTAGGGGGCGCTGTTGAGCCGTTAGGCCACGCCCATTAATGCAAAACCATTAAATATCAAATTTTTCGCCAGACCTGGCTTGCATGCAAAATTTGGTGACTTTTTGGGCACGTTTAGGGGGCAAAAAGGCTTCCTTTTGTCAGAACAATAAGAAGAAGAAGAAGAAGTAGAAGAAGAAGAAGAGAAGATGAAGAAGAAGAAGAAGAAGAAGAAGAAGAAGAAGAAGAAGAAGAAGAAGAAGAAGAAGAAGAAGAAGAAGAAGAAGAAGAAGAAGAAGAAGAAGAAGAAAGAGAGAAGAAGAAGAAGAAGAGAAAGAAGAAGAAGAAGAAGAAGAAGAAGAAGAAGAAGAAGAAGAGAGAAGAAGAAGAAGAAGAAGAAGAAAAGAAGAAGAAGAAGAAGAAGAAGAAGAAGAAGAAGAAAGAAGAAGAAGGAAGAAGAAGAAGAAGAAGAAGAAGAAGAAGGAAGAAGAAGAAGAAGAAGAAGAAGGAAGAAGAAGAAGAAAAGAAGAAGAAGAAGAAGAAGAAGAAGAAGAGAAGAAGAAGAAGAAGAAGAAGAAGAAGAAGAAGAAGAAGAAGAAGAAGAAGGAAGAAGAAAGAAGAAGAAGAAGAAGAGGAAGAAGAAGAAGAAGAAGAAGAAAGAAGAAGAAGAAGAAGAAGAAGAAGAAGAAGAAGAAGAAGAAGAAGAAGAAGAAGAAGAAGAAGAAGAGAGAAGGAAGAAGAAGAAGAAGAAGAAGAAGAAGAAGAAGAAGAAGAAGAAGAAGAAGAAGAAGAAGAAGAAGAGAGAAGAAGGAAGAAGAAGAAGAAGAAGAAGAAGAAGAAGAAGAAGAGAAGAAGAGAAGAAGAAGAAGAGAAGAAGAAGAAGAGAAGAAGAAGAAGAAGAAGAAGAAGAAGAAGAAGAAGAAGAAGAAGAGAAGAAGAAGAAGAAGAAGAAGGAAGAAGAAGAAGAAGAAGAAGAAGAAGAAGAAGAAGAAGAAGAAGAAGAAGCCATCCAAGAAGAAGAAGAAGAAGAAGAAGAAGAAGAAGAAGAAGAAGACTTTGACTTTCAAGCAACTTTATTTACGACCCATTCTGACAAATCTTTACAAAATTACGTCATATAAAACGTTTCTATGGAAATACACGAAAAAAAAAACAAAAAATTAAAATCCACATTTACACTCTGACCCATTCACAACCTGAATCTAAAGATTCAGCAGCAGCGACCCATCCTCTCCTACTGAACACAACACTCGCTCAACTGCCCACACATTCCATAAAACCCCTCCAGGGTTGTTTTGTTACTTTAAAAAAACGTGTGCTCCACCCTCAGGCGGGCCGCCACCAGACCCCTCAGGCAGCGGACTGGGTCAATCCAGCCAACTCCCCTCAGCTGGTTCTTTCTGCTCTTCCAAATGGCTAATTTAGCATTTGCCAAAATGAAATTAATTAGAACCGCCACTTTCCTTTTCTTTGGAACAATATTTTGGCCCAAAGACGAAGAGGGGAACAGAGAAGAAAACCTCTCCCAAGCCCCCCACCCACTTCTTTCAATATGCCAAAGGAGACCGACCAAAACGGGGACAGGACACCACTAGGTGGTCCAAGGTCTCTGTCTGTCCACAGAATGGACACCCCTCCCCCAGTGCTGGATCAAAGCGAGCTCTGTATCTGTTCGTAGCTATTATTCCATGTATAATCCTCCACTGGATGTCCCCCATCCTTCTTTCAACAGGAGGCTTATACAGGACCCGCCAGCTGCCTTTAGGGGAAGAGTCCTGTGCCAAAAACCTGCGTCCACCCCGACTCCCTGACTCCAGCGAATGACCCGAGGTTGAGCACCTTCACGCAGCTCCTGTACAGCTGCTTCCCATCACATGAGTCAAAACTGGTTGAGGTCCGGAGTCTTCAGGGACAGGAGCAGTCCAGGCTCCTCTGTCACCTCAACCACAGCAGGACTCACATCCAGAGATGGAAAGACGTATTCACTGCCCTCGCACCACTGGACAGCTAGGGCTCTGTCCTGTGCAAAGTCCTGCAGAGGTGCCGGCCAGGAGACTGCCACACCTCTCTCACCAGACTCTGCAGCACTCTGGTGGAGCGGATGCCGGGTTGCTGCAGCCAGTGTCTCTATAACAGTCAGGGGACAGATGCCCCAGCTTCACAATCCCTGCTGTCCTGAAAGCACTCCGTACAGTCACTGAGGAGAAAAACAGCGGGCCCGACAGGAAGACGTTGTCGAACAGTGGCTCCTCGAACAGCCACATCCCAGGTCTGACATCGGGTCGACGTGTGAAGGCCCAGAGTCTTCCAGGCATCCAGCACCGAACTCCAAAAAGGCGTCAGTCCATCCAAACACCATGTCTGGGACAGCAGGAACAGTTGTTTATCATATCCCAGCCCGCCCTCGCCCTCCACAGCAGCAGCCGAGCCACTGACGACCAGCAGAGGCCGCAACCATATAGCAGCCGCTGTGCTGCCCTGCAGTCGAAAAGCCGCGGTCCTGGAAGTGAGGTCAATGAGGCCCTGCCCCCCCCTCTTGCCACCGGGAGATACAGGACACACGCCCTCACCCAGTGACGACCCGACCAAAAGAAGTCCACCAGCAGCTGCTGCAGCTGCTTCAGCAGTCCCGGTGGTGGTGTCAGGACCTGGAGCCTGTGCCACAGAGAAGAGGCGACGAGGTTGTTGACAAATCAGAACTCTCCCCCTGTATGACAGCTGTGGGAGCAACCATTTCCATCTAGACAACCTGGCCTGCATCTTTCCCAGCACTTCCCTCCCAGTTCTTGGCGAGTATGGCCTCGCTCCTCCCCATAAACAACCCCCCAGAGTTTTTATGCAGCAGTCGTACCCCCACTTAAGGCCACCAGGAAGACAGGGCAGCCTCCCGCTCAGGCACCTCGCCAATCCAACACGCCCACCCACTCTTCCCCCAGTGTGACTTTTGGCGGAGGAGGCCTTCTCGTACAAGGAGAGGCTGCCTCTGCAGTTCCTGAATGTCCCTCTGTCCCTGGACCAAAACATTCACGTCGTCAGCATATGCTGACACCACGATGGGTAGGGGCTCTGAACCCCCTCTGGCAGACACAGGCCCCCTCAGTACGGCCCCTGAGTCTGGCCAGAAGAGGCTCAATAGCCACACTATAAAGCTGGCCTGAGATGGGGCAGCCCTGCCTGATCCCCCTGGTTGACCATGATGGGTCTGCTCAGACCTCCCCCCCACTTTCACAACACAACAAGCATTCCTGTAAAGCAACTTCACCCAGGACAAAAAGTGCTCCCCGAACACCAAACGTCTGCAGCGCTGCAAATAAAAAAAGAATGATCAACCACGATCAAAAGCCTTCTCTTGATCTAATGAGATGACAACCAATATTAAATCATACAGGCTGCAGACGTTCAAAAATGTCCCTCATTAAAAACAAGTTGTCCAACATGGATCTGTCAGGAATGCAGTAGGTCTGGTCCCGTGCCGATTATCAAGTCGATAAAAGCCTTCAGTCGGTTTGATAAAACATTGGATAAAATCTTATAATCAGTACATAAAAGGGCCACAGGTCTCCAGTTTTTCAGTAGAGTCAGGTCTCCTTTCTTGGGCAGCAGGAGATCAACTGCTCCGTCGACAGGAAGCCGGAGAAAACCTTTTTTAAAAAGACTCCTTAAAAAACTTCCAGTAAATCTGTCCCACAGTATACTCCAAGAAGCGTTTTTAAAAGGTCTGCAGGGTAACCCGTCCAGCCCCGGGGACTTCCCTGACGCCATCTGAGTCACTGCAGCGGTTAACTCCTCCAGTGTGATGTCAGCACCCAGAGCCTCCTGTTCAGCAGGACCAGCAATGGGGAAAGCCACTGCAGCAGCTCCTCAGCAGCGTCTCCGTCACAGCTCCTCCCGCCTCAAACAGCTCAGTGTAGAATGACACCGCCAGCCTCTTCAACTCTACTGGGTCAGATGTCAGCGACCATCGGGCAGACGGAGGCACACCATCTGCTTCCTCTGAGCCACGGACCTCTCCAGGTTGAAAAAGAAAGTGGTGGGGCGCATCCATGTCCCTCACTGCAGCAAACCGGGCCCGGACTAGGGCCCCCTTC